>NC_140917.1:34638867-34681367 GCF_045865225.1 Trachurus japonicus
AAGCAGTGGTTGAAGGAGTTGTTGGTGTGGATGGTGTTGTTGTTGAAGCAGTGGTTGAAGTTGTTGTTGGTGTGGATGGAGTTGTGGTTGAAGCAGTGGTTGAAGTTGTTGTTGGTGTGGATGGAGTTGTTGTTGAAGCAGTGGTTGAAGTAGTTGCTGGTGTGGATGGAGTTGTTGTCGAAGCAGTGGTTGAAGTAGTTGTTGGTGTGGATGGAGTTGTCGTCGAAGCAGTGGTTGAAGGAGTTGTTGGTGTGGATGGTGTTGTTGTTGAAGCAGTGGTTGAAGTTGTTGTTGGTGTGGATGGAGTTGTGGTTGAAGCAGTGGTTGAAGTTGTTGTTGGTGTGGATGGAGTAGTCGTCGAAGCAGTGGTTGAAGTTGTTGTTTTTGCTACCGTAGTTGGTGTTAATGCAGTGGTTGAAGTAGTTGTTGGTGTGGATGGAGTTGTGGTTGAAGCAGTGGTTGAAGTAGTTGTTGGTGTGGATGGAGTTGTGGTTGAAGCAGTGGTTGAAGTAGTTGTTGGTGTGGATGGAGTTGTCGTCGAAGCAGGGGTTGAAGTACTTGTTGCTGTTGTAGTTGTTGTCGAAGCAGTGGTTGAAGTAGTTGCTGGTGTGGATGGAGTTGTCGTTGAGGCAGTGGTTGAAGTAGTTGTTGGTGTGGAAGGAGTTGTCGTCGAGGCAGTGGTTGAAGTAGTTGTTGGTGTGGATGGAGTTGTTGTCGAAGCAGTGGTTGAAGTAGTTGTTGGTGTGGATGGAGTTGTTGTTGAAGCAGTGGTTGAAGTTGTTGTTGGTGTGGATGGAGTTGTGGTTGAAGCAGTGGTTGAAGTAGTTGTTGGTGTGGATGGAGTTGTTGTTGAAGCAGTGGTTGAAGTAGTTGTTGGTGTTGATGGAGTTGTCGTCGGTGTTGTAGTTGATGTTGATGCAATGGTAGATGTTGTTGAAGCAGTGGTTGAAGTAGATGTTGGTGTGGATGGAGTTGTTGTCGAAGCAGTGGTTGAAGTAGTTGTTGGTGTGGATGGAGTTGTGGTTGAAGCAGTGGTTGAAGTAGTTGTTGGTGTGGATGGAGTTGTTGTTGAAGCAGTGGTTGAAGTAGTTGTTGGTGTTGATGGAGTTGTCGTCGGTTTTGTGGTTGATGTTGATGCAATGGTAGATGTTGTTGAAGCAGTGGTTGAAGTAGATGTTGGTGTGGATGGAGTTGTCGTCGAAGCAGTGGTTGAAGTAGTTGTTGGTGTTGATGGAGTTGTCGTCGGTTTTGTGGTTGATGTTGATGCAATGGTAGATGTTGTTGAAGCAGTGGTTGAAGTAGATGTTGGTGTGGATGGAGTTGTCGTCGAAGCAGTGGTTGAAGTAGTTGTTGGTGTGGATGGAGTTGTCGTCGAAGCAGTGGTTGAAGTTGTTGTTGGTGTGGATGGAGTTGTTGTCGAAGCAGTGGTTGAAGTACTTGTTGGTGTGGATGGAGTTGTTGTTGAAGCAGTGGTTGAAGTTGTTGTTGGTGTGGATGGAGTTGTGGTTGAAGCAGTGGTTGAAGTTGTTGTTGGTGTGGATGGAGTAGTCGTCGAAGCAGTGGTTGAAGTTGTTGTTTTTGCTACCGTAGTTGGTGTTGATGCAGTGGTTGAAGTAGTTGTTGGTGTGGATGGAGTTGTGGTTGAAGCAGTGGTTGAAGTAGTTGTTGGTGTGGATGGAGTTGTTGTTGAAGCAGTGGTTGAAGTAGTTGCTGGTGTGGATGGAGTTGTTGTCGAAGCAGTGGTTGAAGTACTTGTTGGTGTGGATGGAGTTGTCGTCGAAGCAGTGGTTGAAGTAGTTGTTGGTGTGGATGGAGTTGTGGTTGAAGCAGTGGTTGAAGTAGTTGTTGGTGTGGATGGAGTTGTTGTTGAAGCAGTGGTTGAAGTTTTGTCGTCGGTGTTGTAGTTGATGTTGATGCAATGGTAGATGTTGTTGAAGCAGTGGTTGAAGTAGATGTTGGTGTGGATGGAGTTGTCGTCGAAGCAGTGGTTGAAGTAGTTGTTGGTGTGGATGGAGTTGTTGTTGAAGCAGTGGTTGAAGTAGTTGTTGGTGTTGATGGAGTTGTCGTCGGTGTTGTAGTTGATGTTGATGCAATGGTAGATGTTGTTGAAGCAGTGGTTGAAGTAGATGTTGGTGTGGATGGAGTTGTCGTCGAAGCAGTGGTTGAAGTTGTTGTTGGTGTGGATGGAGTTGTTGTCGAAGCAGTGGTTGAAGTACTTGTTGGTGTGGATGGAGTAGTTGTCGAAGCAGTGGTTGAAGTAGTTGTTGGTGTGGATGGAGTTGTCGTCGAAGCAGTGGTTGAAGTAGTTGTTGGTGTGGATGGAGTTGTCGTCGAAGCAGGGGTTGAAGTACTTGTTGCTGTTGTAGTTGTTGTCGAAGCAGTGGTTGAAGTAGTTGTTGGTGTGGATGGAGTTGTCGTTGAGGCAGTGGTTGAAGTAGTTGTTGGTGTGGAAGGAGTTGTCGTCGAGGCAGTGGTTGAAGTAGTTGTTGGTGTGGATGGAGTTGTTGTCGAAGCAGTGGTTGAAGTAGTTGTTGGTGTGGATGGAGTTGTTGTTGAAGCAGTGGTTGAAGTTGTTGTTGGTGTGGATGGAGTTGTGGTTGAAGCAGTGGTTGAAGTAGTTGTTGGTGTGGATGGAGTTGTTGTTGAAGCAGTGGTTGAAGTAGTTGGTGTGGATGGAGTTGTCGTCGGTGTTGTAGTTGGTGTTGATGCAGTGGTAGATGTTGTTGAAGCAGTGGTTGAAGTAGATGTTGGTGTGGATGGAGTTGTCGTCGAAGCAGTGGTTGAAGTAGTTGTTGGTGTGGATGGAGTTGTGGTTGAAGCAGTGGTTGAAGTAGTTGTTGGTGTGGATGGAGTTGTTGTTGAAGCAGTGGTTGAAGTAGTTGTTGGTGTTGATGGAGTTGTCGTCGGTGTTGTAGTTGATGTTGATGCAATGGTAGATGTTGTTGAAGCAGTGGTTGAAGTAGATGTTGGTGTGGATGGAGTTGTCGTCGAAGCAGTGGTTCGTGTGGATGGAGTTGTTGATGGAGTTGTCGTCGAAGCAGTGGTTGAAGTTGTTGTTGGTGTGGATGGAGTTGTTGTTGAAGCAGTGGTTGAAGTTGTTGTTGGTGTTGATGGAGTTGTGGTTGAAGCAGTGGTTGAAGTTGTTGTTGGTGTGGATGGAGTTGTGGTTGAAGCAGTGGTTGAAGTAGTTGTTGGTGTGGATGGAGTTGTTGTTGAAGCAGTGGTTGAAGTAGTTGCTGGTGTGGATGGAGTTGTTGTCGAAGCAGTGGTTGAAGTACTTGTTGATGTGGATTGAGTTGTCGTCGAAGCAGTGGTTGAAGTAGTTGTTGGTGTGGATGGTGTTGTTGTTGAAGCAGTGGTTGAAGTTGTTGTTGGTGTGGATGGAGTTGTGGTTGAAGCAGTGGTTGAAGTTGTTGTTGGTGTGGATGGAGTTGTTGTCGAAGCAGTGGTTGAAGTAGTTGCTGGTGTGGATGGAGTTGTTGTCGAAGCAGTGGTTGAAGTAGTTGTTGGTGTGGATGGAGTTGTCGTCGAAGCAGTGGTTGAAGTAGTTGTTGGTGTGGATGGTGTTGTTGTTGAAGCAGTGGTTGAAGTTGTTGTTGGTGTGGATGCAGTTGTGGTTGAAGCAGTGGTTGAAGTTGTTGTTGGTGTGGATGGAGTAGTCGTCGAAGCAGTGGTTGAAGTTGTTGTTTTTGCTACCGTAGTTGGTGTTAATGCAGTGGTTGAAGTAGTTGTTGGTGTGGATGGTGTTGTTGTTGAAGCAGTGGTTGAAGTTGTTGTTGGTGTGGATGGAGTTGTGGTTGAAGCAGTGGTTGAAGTAGTTGTTGGTGTGGATGGAGTTGTCGTCGAAGCAGTGGTTGATGTTGATGCAATGGTAGATGTTGTTGAAGCAGTGGTTGAAGTAGATGTTGGTGTGGATGGAGTTGTCGTCGAAGCAGTGGTTGAAGCAGTGGTTGAAGTAGTTGTTGGTGTGGATGGAGTTGTAGTCGAAGCAGTGGTTGAAGTTGTTGTTGGTGTGGATGGAGTTGTTGTCGAAGCAGTGGTTGAAGTACTTGTTGGTGTGGATGGATTTGTTGTTGAAGCAGTGGTTGAAGTTGTTGTTGGTGTGGATGGAGTTGTGGTTGAAGCAGTGGTTGAAGTTGTTGTTGGTGTGGATGGAGTTGTCGTCGAAGCAGTGGTTGAAGTTGTTGTTTTTGCTACCGTAGTTGGTGTTGATGCAGTGGTTGAAGTAGTTGTTGGTGTGGATGGAGTTGTGGTTGAAGCAGTGGTTGAAGTAGTTGTTGGTGTGGATGGAGTTTGTGATGAAGCAGTGGTTGAAGTAGTTGGTGTGGATGGAGTTGTTGTTGAAGCAGTGGTTGAAGTAGTTGCTGGTGTGGATGGAGTTGTTGTCGAAGCAGTGGTTGAAGTACTTGTTGGTGTGGATGGAGTTGTCGTCGAAGCAGTGGTTGAAGTAGTTGTTGGTGTGGATGGTGTTGTTGTTGAAGCAGTGGTTGAAGTTGTTGTTGGTGTGGATGGAGTTGTGGTTGAAGCAGTGGTTGAAGTAGTTGTTGGTGTGGATGGAGTTGTTGTCGAAGCAGTGGTTGAAGTAGTTGTTGGTGTGGATGGAGTTGTGGTTGAAGCAGTGGTTGAAGTTGTTGTTGGTGTGGATGGAGTAGTCGTCGAAGCAGTGGTTGAAGTTGTTGTTTTTGCTACCGTAGTTGGTGTTGATGCAGTGGTTGAAGTAGTTGTTGGTGTGGAAGGAGTTGTCGTCGAGGCAGTGGTTGAAGTAGTTGTTGGTGTGGAAGGAGTTGTCGTCGAGGCAGTGGTTGAAGTAGTTGTTGGTGTGGATGGAGTTGTTGTCGAAGCAGTGGTTGAAGTAGTTGTTGGTGTGGATGGAGTTGTCGTCGAAGCAGTGGTTGAAGTAGTTGTTGGTGTGGATGGAGTTGTGGTTGAAGCAGTGGTTGAAGTAGTTGTTGGTGTGGATGGAGTTGTTGTTGAAGCAGTGGTTGAAGTAGTTGTTGGTGTTGATGGAGTTGTCGTCGGTGTTGTAGTTGATGTTGATGCAATGGTAGATGTTGTTGAAGCAGTGGTTGAAGTAGATGTTGGTGTGGATGGAGTTGTCGTCGAAGCAGTGGTTGAAGTAGTTGTTGGTGTGGATGGAGTTGTCGTCGAAGCAGTGGTTGAAGTTGTTGTTGGTGTGGATGGAGTTGTTGTCGAAGCAGTGGTTGAAGTAGTTGTTGGTGTGGATGGAGTTGTTGTTGGTGTGGATGGAGTTGTGGTTGAAGCAGTGGTTGAAGTAGTTGTTGGTGTGGATGGAGTTGTTGTTGAAGCAGTGGTTGAAGTAGTTGCTGGTGTGGATGGAGTTGTTGTCGAAGCAGTGGTTGAAGTACTTGTTGGTGTGGATGGAGTTGTCGTCGAAGCAGTGGTTGAAGTAGTTGTTGGTGTGGATGGTGTTGTTGTTGAAGCAGTGGTTGAAGTTGTTGTTGGTGTGGATGGAGTTGTGGTTGAAGCAGTGGTTGAAGTTGTTGTTGGTGTGGATGGAGTTGTTGTCGAAGCAGTGGTTGAAGTAGTTGCTGGTGTGGATGGAGTTGTTGTCGAAGCAGTGGTTGAAGTAGTTGTTGGTGTGGATGGAGTTGTCGTCGAAGCAGTGGTTGAAGTAGTTGTTGGTGTGGATGGTGTTGTTGTTGAAGCAGTGGTTGAAGTTGTTGTTGGTGTGGATGGAGTTGTGGTTGAAGCAGTGGTTGAAGTTGTTGTTGGTGTGGATGGAGTAGTCGTCGAAGCAGTGGTTGAAGTTGTTGTTTTTGCTACCGTAGTTGGTGTTAATGCAGTGGTTGAAGTAGTTGTTGGTGTGGATGGAGTTGTGGTTGAAGCAGTGGTTGAAGTAGTTGTTGGTGTGGATGGAGTTGTGGTTGAAGCAGTGGTTGAAGTAGTTGTTGGTGTGGATGGAGTTGTTGTTGAAGCAGTGGTTGAAGTAGTTGTTGGTGTTGATGGAGTTGTCGTCGGTTTTGTGGTTGATGTTGATGCAATGGTAGTTGTAGTCGAAGCAGTGGTTGAAGTAGTTGTTGGTGTGGATGGAGTAGTTGTTGAAGCAGTAGTTGAAGTAGTTGTTGGTGTGGATGGAGTTGGTGTTGCTGTTGTAGTTGTTGTTGATGCAGTGGTTGAAGTAGTTGTTGGTGTGGATGGAGTAGTTGTCGAAGCAGTGGTTGAAGTAGTTGTTGGTGTGGATGGAGTTGTAGTCGAAGCAGTGGTTGAAGTAGTTGTTGGTGTGGATGGAGTTGTCGTTGAGGCAGTGGTTGAAGTAGGTGTTGGTGGTAATGGAGTTGTTGCTGTTGTAGTTGGTGTTGATGGAGTGGTAGATGTTGTTGAAGCAGTGGTTGAAGTAGCTGTTGGTGTGGATGGAGTTGTCGTCGAAGCAGTGGTTGAAGTACTTGTTGGTGTGGATGGAGTTGTCGTCAAAGCAGTGGTTGAAGTAGTTGTTGGTGTGGATGGAGTTGTGGTTGAAGCAGTGGTTGAAGTTGTTGTTGTTGCTACCGTAGTTGGTGTTGATGCAGTGGTTGAAGTAGTTGTTGGTGTGGATGGAGTAGTTGTCGAAGCAGTGGTTGAAGTAGTTGTTGGTGTGGATGGAGTTGTAGTCGTAGCAGTGGTTGAAGTAGTTGTTGATGCAGTGGTAGATGTTGTTGAAGCAGTGGTTGAAGTAGTTGTTGGTGTGGATGGAGTTGTAGTTGAAGCAGTGGTTGAAGTACTTGTTGGTGTGGATGGAGTAGTTGTCGAAGCAGTGGTTGAAGTAGTTGTTGGTGTGGATGGAGTTGTCGTCGGTGTTGTAGTTGATGTTGATGCAATGGTAGATGTTGTTGAAGCAGTGGTTGAAGTAGATGTTGGTGTGGATGGAGTTGTCGTCGAAGCAGTGGTTGAAGTAGTTGTTGGTGTGGATGGAGTTGTCGTCGAAGCAGTGGTTGAAGTACTTGTTGGTGTGGATGGAGTTGTCGTCGAAGCAGTGGTTGAAGTAGTTGTTGGTGTGGATGGAGTTGTCGTCAAAGCAGTGGTTGAAGTTGTTGTTGGTGTGGATGGAGTTGTCGTCGAAGCAGTGGTTGAAGTACTTGTTGGTGTGGATGGAGTTGTCGTCGAAGCAGTGGTTGAAGTAGTTGTTGGTGTGGATGGAGTTGTTGTTGAAGCAGTGGTTGAAGTAGTTGTTGGTGTGGATGGAGTTGTAGTCGAAGCAGTGGTTGAAGTAGTTGTTGGTGTGGATGGAGTAGTTGTCGAAGCAGTGGTTGAAGTAGTTGTTGGTGTGGATGGAGTTGTCGTCGAAGCAGTGGTTGAAGTAGTTGTTGGTGTGGATGGAGTTGTCGTCGAAGCAGTGGTTGAAGTACTTGTTGGTGTGGATGGAGTTGTCGTCGAAGCAGTGGTTGAAGTAGTTGTTGGTGTGGATGGAGTTGTCGTCGAAGCAGTGGTTGAAGTACTTGTTGGTGTGGATGGAGTTGTCGTCGAAGCAGTGGTTGAAGTTGTTGTTGGTGTGGATGGAGTTGTTGTTGAAGCAGTGGTTGAAGTAGTTGTTGGTGTGGATGGAGTTGGTGTTGCTGTTGATGCAGTGGTTGAAGTAGTTGTTGGTGTGGATGGAGTTGTAGTCAAATCGGTGGTTGAAGTACTTGTTGGTGTGGATGGAGTTGTTGTTGAAGCAGTGGTTGAAGTAGTTGTTGGTGTGGATGGAGTTGTCGTCAAAGCAGTGGTTGAAGTTGTTGTTGGTGTGGATGGACTTGTCGTCGAAGCAGTGGTTGAAGTACTTGTTGGTGTGGATGCAGTTGTCGTCGAAGCAGTGGTTGAAGTACTTGTTGGTGTGGATGGCGTTGTCGTCGAAGCAGTGGTTGAAGTACTTGTTGGTGTGGATGGAGTTGTCGTCGAAGCAGTGGTTGAAGTTGTTGTTGTTGGTGTGGATGGAGTTGTAGTCGAAGCAGTGGTTGAAGTAGTTGTTGGTGTGGATGGAGTTGTTGTCGAAGCAGTGGTTGAAGTACTTGTTGGTGTGGATGAGTTGTCGTCGAAGCAGTGGATGAAGTAATTTGTGTGGATGGAGTTGTAGTCGAAGCAGTGGTTGAAGTAGTTGTTGGTGTGGAAGGAGTTGTCGTAGAGGTTGGGGTTGAAGTAGTTGCTGGTGTGGATGGAGTTGCCGTCGGTGTTGTAGTTGATGTTGATGCAATGGTAGTTGGTGTTGAAGCAGTGGTTGAAGTAGTTGTTGGTGTGGATGGAGTTGTCGTTGAAGCAGTGGTTGAAGTACTTGTTGGTGTGGATGGAGTTGTCGTCGAAGCAGTGGTTGAAGTAGTTGCTGGTGTGGATGGAGATGTAGTCGAAGCAGTGGTTGAAGTAGTTGTTGGTGTGGATGGAGTTGTCGTAGAGGTAGTGGTTGAAGTAGTTGCTGGTGTGGATGGAGATGTAGTCGAAGCAGTGGTTGAAGTAGTTTGTGTGGATGGAGTTGTCGTCGGTGTTGTAGTTGATGTTGATACAGTGGTAGATGTTGTTGAAGCAGTGGTTGAAGTAGTTGTTGATGCAATGGTGGATGCTGTTGAAGTAGTTGTTGGTGTGGATGGAGTTGTTGTTGCTGTTGTAGTTGGTGTTGAAGCAGTCGTTGAAGTAGTTGTTGGTGTGGATGGAGTTGTTGTTGAGGCAGTGGTTGAAGTAGTTGTTTGTGTAGATGGAGTTGTAGTTGAAGCAGTGGTTGAAGTAGTTGTTGGTGTGGATGGAGTTGTTGTTGCTGTTGTAGTTGGTGTTGATGCAGTGGTAGATGCTGTCGAAGCAGTGGTTGAAGTAGTTGTTGGTGTGGATGGAGTTGTCGTTGGTATTGATGCAGTAGTAGATGATGTTGAAGCAGTTGTTGCAGCAGTTGTTGCAACCTTTGTTGTCGTTGGAGATGTTGTGGTTGTTGTGCTTGCAGTAATTGCTAGAAGCCATGTAGTCATTAAGAGAATGTGTAATTCATTTTAAATAAGTTCAGTTTTTTTTTTATAAAAAATATGAAGACCACCTCTATAGTGCATTATGAGCGCATTCATAGTGCATTATAATGCTCATCATAATCAGTCATAATGCACTATGACTACACTCATAAACACACATAAAGCTTTATGATGCACTATATCAACAGTTATAAATCTAGTTTATAATGATTTATAAATCCAAGGGCCTTATGAGTGCTCTTGACTGGTTATAAACTACAGACTGACTGATGGGGTTTATAATACATTATACCCGTCTATACACACACCTAACAATCAACTGTTATAAGGACTCATACAGATGTTACTGGTTCAAAATTGCGGACTTCACGCGTGGTCCACGCGAGACGCCACAAGACTCAGGCATCTTTTTTCTTTGGCGAGACAAGAGCTTTTAATGAATAGCCTCAATGTGCCAAAACAACCACCAGGTGGCATCTGTGAGAACGGAGGACGACAGGCGGATGACTCAGTGATCTGTGCAGTAATCCACAGCTTAAACTCTAGGCTATTAAACTAGAACTAACTACTGTATACCCTGCCTAAATCACAGAAACTATTGTAATATGATAAAGCCTGTCTTGCTTTATGACTTGATGATTATGTATCACAAATTATGAAGGATCATCTGCGCAAGGCAAAGATGATAGCATCAACAAAACACGGCGTAACACACGCGGCTGTATGGGACAGGCTTTTATTTAATTCAGAACAAACCGCTTAGCAAAAATGGAAAATATAGTCTATAATAATTAATTGATCTGTTGTTTGGCCACTGTTTGAAAATAACCCGAATTATGAGCAAATAATCTGATCCAGAGCAGCAGTCATAATCAGACTTCTTCTAAATAAACCTTAACATTCAATAACTGGGTCAGGTCGGACCATGGGGTTTTTTTTTTCTCTTCTTCTTCACAGGAGAAAATGAGGTGCGCTGCGCTCACGGACGCGTTGATGTTTTGTGATTTATCTGCTGCCTTGACTCTGCCCTTTATACATGTGCGTTCAGATTAACAATAAGACAAGCCATGGTTGAGTTTATTTAGTTAATAATCAGCATCTTAGTACCTCTGCTCCGGAGCGATAGTGTTATGAAAATCGCTACAGTTGAACTGGTCTGGTTTTTAGCTGCTCAATCTCATTGTTTCAAAGAAAAGGGATTGATTTTTATAACGAAATGAAACGAAAACAATATTATATTGATACATTGTTGTTTAGGTCACCAGATCTAAACCCGATAGAGCTGGTCTGGGCTTCGATGATGGGCTTCGCCGCTCTGAGGCGAAACCAACTAACAGGGAGGAGTTGGAAGCAGCGATCCAGACATTTTGGATGGAGAAGCTGACCATCAGCGTCTGTAATAAGTACATCGATCATCTGGACAGTGTCATTGAGAAAGTTATAGAACTGAAGGGAGGAGCGACTGGCATGTGACCGTAATCGATATCCTGTCCTGGGGATGCTGTTTGTGTGCCTGCTGGTGACTGTAGCCTAATATAAAGGTGCTGTATATTTTAAATAAAGCTAGAGAAAAAAAACAAACTGGGACGGATCCAGGGGGAAACATGAACTGCCACAAAATGTGAAGACCTTTGTAGTGCAGTCACTGAGAACGGAGTTTCCAGGCATGGACAGAAAGGACTTGAAAGACTGCATAGATAAGATCAACGAGTTCTTGCGAACTCCAAGAAGATCATCTGAGGGTCCTATCCTCACCCTACTGTAGCCTACAGTACAGCACCTCCACCCCGACAGCCCCCCTCCCTCCCCCCGCAGCATTGTCCAAGGTGCTGGAGTCTGTGAAACGTGCGCTGCTCAGAGACTGGGCAGAACGGTCCCACTTGCTTTCTCCGTTGGTGGAGATCTCCCACACAGTAAAAGATTTAGACAACACATTCTTCCAGCTGGCTGTTTTTCTTCCAGTTACAGAAAGTAGCCTATGTGCAAAGTGCCTTATGAGACACATTAACATCTCTATTCATTTAACGCCCATCGAAACAGCTGATTTACATGTCGGCCGTTAACACATGGCGATTGGCCATTCACGCGGCTTTGTTCTTGGTTTCGGCCAATCAGCTTATAAGCACATGGCTAATTATCAGCTTTCAACCAATCGCACTGTTTTAATGTGTGTGTGTGAAAGTTATTTTCTTTAGTTCATTTTCGTTTCTTTTGGATTTTTTTTACAACAATGTATCAATATAATATTGTTTTCGTTTCATTTCGTTATAAAAATCAATCCCATTTCTTTGAAACAATGAGATTGAGCAGCTAAAAACCAGACCAGTTCAACTGTAGCGATTTTCATAACACTATCGCTCCGGATCAGAGGTACTAAGATGCTGATTATTAACTAAATAAACTCAACCATGGCTTGTCTTATTGTTAATCTGAACGCACATGTATAAAGGGCAGAGTCAAGGCAGCAGATAAATCACAAAACATCAACGCGTCCGTGAGCGCAGCGCACCTCATTTGTAGGTGAAGAAGAGAGAAAAAAGAATCCCATGGTCCGACCTGACCCAGTTATTTAATGTTTAGGTTTATTTAGAAGAAGTCTGATTATGACTGCTGCTCTGGATCAGATTATTTGCTCATAATTCGGGTTATTTTCAAACAGTGGCCAAACAACAGATCAATTTAATTATTATATACTATATTTTCCATTTTTGCTAAGCGGTTTGTTCTGAATTAAATAAAAGCCTGTCCCATACAGCCGCGTGTGTTACGCCGTGTTTTGTTGATGCTATCATCTTTGCCTTGCGCAGATGATCCTTCATAATTAAAAATAAAAAGTCCAGGCCGGCTGCATGGCTGACGGTGTCACCACTCTCATTATCACTGGCTGTTTGTGTTGTCTGTCAAAAAATGGATGAATGAAACCTATCGACTTTGTATCGGCCGCGTCTTCTATCGAGGGAAAGTTATTTGTCCTATGTTTTATCGCCCAGCCCCAAAGTGACACAGACCCGTTCATTCACAAGAAATCATCCAGCTGCACTCTCAAACAAGGTGCGGAGTGAGAAATCTGCGGCACTACTGCACAGTACTGTAGTTGGCTCATTGTGAGTGAGACGTGGGCTATAGTCTACTGTAGCTGCCGTCGTTACATTTTGTCATTGAAAAACTAGGCTACTATATTATTTACTGACTGCAGCTAGTTCTCCTTTCATCCTCTTGTATTCTGTATCATGAACAGCGCCACTCCTAATCGCGGCTACATTGTGTGACTGTCAGCATTGTCCCCAAAACGTCTGAGCAGTATTTAGTACGGTGCTGCCACCTAGAGGAAAACAGTTGTGGCGAAAAGACACGCGTTCACACGATCCTGCAGTGCAGGAAAAAACGCGCAATTTTGAACCAGTAACATCTGTAGGATGCTATAATATTCCATGAAGGATCATAAGTTATCAATGTATGCTTTAAGTAAAGTGAAGTTTATATGGATGCATCTATAATGCAGCATACCTCACCATAATGTTTCATTGTTGGTGTTAAGTAAAGTGTAACACATGTGCATGCATTTAAAAGAATCTATGATGCATCCTAAGTCATTATGTCAGATACCAAAGTATAATTACATTAAGATTTGTCTGCTTAGGAATATGACATTAAAGCCGGGTTTCAACTTCCTTGAAATGACAATAAATCATCCAGAGATGAATATCAAAGCTTTTGCACTCTACATTGATCATGAGATTATGGTAAATCTGTAAAAGAAATACAACAATTTATTCACAGTAACTTTTTTTTATTATCACCTTTTTCAACGATAACAATCATGGTCTAAGTTATGTATTAATTGGAATATGAAAGTAACTGCATAAAAAACTTAACTGCCATTTTATGTTCAACCTAAAAAGTTGGAGGTCAAATGTGAATATAGAATAATAAACAAACAGTTGGTCTAATCTCTCATCAGAGGAGGCTGGGCAGGAGATGGTTTCCTGGTTTCATCATCATCACAGCTCCATGATGTCCTTCTTCTGTTGGCACCGGTCACTCAGTTTTCAGTGTGGCTCCTTAGAATTACAGTAAAACACAAAAACTTAAGTTTAAACATGAATGGAGAGGCGCATGACTGTCAGCAGTAAATGACAACCCCCCACCTATATATTGTGCATCAGTACAGTATGATACCAGCAAGATAACAAGTTGATGGATAAACATGGGGAGTTTGCAGTATATTATGTACAGACCGATCCTACCGGTTGATTGTTCTGCTAACATGACGCTCTGGTCATTAGATGCTAAACCGTATTTATCCCGGTCCGGTGCAAGCCTGAGACCAGAGCTACGGTCAGCATGGCTAACATGGAGCTAACACGAAGCTAACACGAAGCTAACGGCCAGCTAGCCGTGTAGTGAATCAGTTATTCACGTTGACAAGTCTCATGTTCTTCGGTCAAAACACACAGGAGAACACGCAGAAGAGCAATCAGTGCTATTCTGGAATATACAACAAATTAAATATGATTAAAACATATTCAGAAAAATAAATTTACTCACCGAATCGAGATATCAGCTCCTCCGGTCGTGTTAGCTCCATGTTAGCCATGCTGACCGTAGCTCTGGTCTCAGGCTTGCACCGGACCGGGATAAATACGGTTTAGCATCTAATGACCAGAGCGTCATGTTAGCAGAACAATCAACCGGTAGGATCGGTCTGTACATAATATACTGCAAACTCCCCATGTTTATCCATCAACTTGTTATCTTGCTGGTATCATACTGTACTGATGCACAATATATAGGTGGGGGGTTGTCATTTACTGCTGACAGTCATGCGCCTCTCCATTCATGTTTAAACTTTTGTGTTTTTGTGTTTTACTGTAATTCTAAGGAGCCACACTGAAAACTGAGTGACCGGTGCCAACAGAAGAAGGACATCATGGAGCTGTGATGATGATGAAACCAGGAAACCATCTCCTGCCCAGCCTCCTCTGATGAGAGATTAGACCAACTGTTTGTTTATTATTCTATATTCACATTTGACCTCCAACTTTTTAGGTTGAACATAAAATGGCAGTTAAGTTTTTTATGCAGTTACTTTCATATTCCAATTAATACATAACTTAGACCATGATTGTTATCGTTGAAAAAGGTGATAATAAAAAAAAGTTACTGTGAATAAATTGTTGTATTTCTTTTACAGATTTACCATAATCTCATGATCAATGTAGAGTGCAAAAGCTTTGATATTCATCTCTGGATGATTTATTGTCATTTCAAGGAAGTTGAAACCCGGCTTTAATGTCATATTCCTAAGCAGACAAATCTTAATGTAATTATACTTTGGTATCTGACATAATGACTTAGGATGCATCATAGATTCTTTTAAATGCATGCACATGTGTTACACTTTACTTAACACCAACAATGAAACATTATGGTGAGGTATGCTGCATTATAGATGCATCCATATAAACTTCACTTTACTTAAAGCATACATTGATAACTTATGATCCTTCATGGAATATTATAGCATCCTATGAGTCCTTATAACAGTTGATTGTTAGGTGTGTGTATAGACGGGTATAATGTATTATAAACCCCATCAGTCAGTCTGTAGTTTATAACCAGTCAAGAGCACTCATAAGGCCCTTGGATTTATAAATCATTATAAACTAGATTTATAACTGTTGATATAGTGCATCATAAAGCTTTATGTGTGTTTATGAGTGTAGTCATAGTGCATTATGACTGATTATGATGAGCATTATAATGCACTATGAATGCGCTCATAATGCACTATAGAGGTGGTCTTCATAGAAAGTGTTACCAAAAGTATTTTTGTCATTAATAATTAATCATATTTGTTAACAGAGGAATTTGAGTGTGGATATGATCAATGTATCCAAAAAGATTTTTATCTCATTTTGTTTGAATAGTTTGACCCGACTTACCTGTTACCATCAGGAAACCTATTAGTGCACGACTGACATCCATCCTGTCAATTTAAACACATCAATGAATTACACATTTTAAATCATGTCCATGAAGTCAATTTTGAATTGTACCTTATCTACAGCATAAAGTTTGAACATTTTTACATCTTATTAGTAGGAGTCACTCCATACCACATAGCTAAAACATGAGCCTGAAATTTTATTTCTATCCTTTCAACTTTTCAGTGAACTTTTGTTTGTTCTTTACATAATGCTACGAGCACCTTTGGTTTTTCATGCTGGTAGACTGGTATAGAAGAATGCTTGCATTTGGATGGACTGGATGGCCTGATTTCTGCACTTGAATTCTCTTTTTCTTGTGTTAATCACAAACACAAAGGGCCTGATCAACTAAGATCCCAGATAATTAAAAATAATTGCGTGTTTTGTTAGTGCACGAAAAACAGGTGATCTACTTAGAGTAACCCGCTAAATAACAGCACACACAAACCACAGTATTTAAATGGGGGTTTTGTGCGTGGTAATCGTTTCCGCCATGGAGAGTGTGGACAGAGAGTTGGATGGCCACATGAAATTTGATCTGATGGATTAATAGAGAGCTCGTGGGACACTCAGGCCACACTGACCAGAGGGATAAAAGGTGCAGACAGAGGTGACGTCTCTCAGTCCCGGTCCCGGAGCTAAGCAGCCACATACTCGAGAGGGAGGAGAGGAGAGGAGCGCACAGGAGGAGAGACGTGCGGCATGCGTAACAGCGCTTAAAATGACTTTTAACACACTTGAAAAACTGCTGCAGTTTGCTGGAATGATATATGATATATATATAAGAGCTTTAGCCCTGGCAGGTATTAAATCAATAAAAGAAAAAAAGCAGTGCCAGACAATACTTGCCTTTCACGTACTATAATAAATACGTACGTAATAATACGTACTAAATAAAGATACAAAAACTTCCACTGCAGTGGGAAATGGGGAAAGGATTTACCAAACCTGTTCTTCTTCAGGTTTGGTAAATCACATGCATGTGCTAAATAAATCACATGCATGTGCTAAATAAATCTATTTGCATCTACTCCTCCCAATATTTTGCACGTTCTGGCCAAACGCCCATATTTGCATATTCATCAAGGCAAGCGCGCTAAATGCGGTAGAAATCAGCATTTTTTTGCGGGTGACATCAAGTTTGCACACGTTTTTATACAAGCAAACCTTTAGTAGATCAGGCCCATAGTGCATCATTTTGCTTGTGGAGTTGGTTCCTGTGACGCTGTCTCTCCTCGTCTCTTTAAAGAGGTTTTTCCTAGTGTAAAGCAGTCAGTCCTGGCTATCATAAACAGCAGTCTGTCTTCTGGTGTTGTCCCCCTGAGTTTTAAACATGCAGTGGTGCAGCCACTACTAAAGAAACTTGGTCTTGATCGTAATGTGCTGGCCAATTTCAGACCCATCTCCAAGCTGCCTTTTATTTCAAAGATTTTGGAGAAAGTTGTTCATGCTCAGTTAAAGTTTAGACGAGCATGGTGTCCTGGAGGTCTTTCAGTCCGGCTTTTAAAACTCTGCATAGCACAGAGTCGGCTCTATTAAGGGTTTTTAATTACATCCTCACGGCTAATGACTCTGGTGACCATGTAATTATTGTTCTGTTGGACCTAACTGCAGCCTTTGACACTGGACCACAACACCTTAGTGGCTCGGTTACAGCGCCTAGTGGGTATTCGTGGTACTGCTCTGGAATGGTTAAAATCATATTTGGTTGACAGAAGCATGAGTGTAAGCCTTGGGAATTTGGATTCCAACTCTGCTCCACTGTTGTATGGGGTTCCACAGGGTCCATTTTAGGGCCGCTGCTTTTTTCTTTGTATTTATTGCCCCTGGGCTCCATCCTGAGAAAACATGGCATCTCTTTTCAATGCTACGCAGATGATAGTCAGATATATGTGCCTCTGAAGAAAAAAAATGCTTTCTCCATCACACCACTTCTGTCATGTCTCGAAGACATCAAAGCCTGGATCGCCTTGAACTTTTAAAATTTTAATGAAAACTAGATAAAGTAGCATTTCCTGATGGAAATGCGTGTGAATGCTGAAAGCAGCTGAACGCTGTTGCAGAATTAGCAAATAGTGCAAGAAGTGACTGATCACCATACAAATGTTTGACCAAGGTAGGAATCGAACGCACACCCTCATGGTCAGTAGACTTTCACTCTGCCTCTAGGCCACAGTGTACACACAGTTGCAAAGACTGTTGTCTGTTGATGAGCTGCACTCTGTCTCACTCAAGTTAAGTTGTCGAGTTAACGAGCCCAAAGCTGCACCTGTTGGAAACACACTGTGCCAACACCAAGAAAGTCAGAGTCAAGCTTGAATGACTTACAATTAAAAGTTCTGTGAATTTCAGGCTGAGAGCAGCAGTTTCAACATGAAGCAAGTTATGAAAAGTCAACAGGACGACTGGGAAAATAATTTACTATAATTGTTGTTGAGGCAAGATTTGAACCAGCAACCTTCAGGTCTTTAGGCCAGTGGTCTAATCACTGCACCATAGTTACATTCAATGAGAGAAGGATAAAAGAAATCCCTGTATATCCCTGAATTAGCAGAATAAATTGACAAAGCCATGCGGAATGACATGCAAGGAAGGAAGGAATTGAACACACAACTTCATAAGTGGTAACCTAACACACTAACCACATGGCCACCGAGGACCTGAGTTACAATCAGCTTTATATTGTGAGGAATCAAAGACTGTCCAGTGACAGCTGAATAGTTGGAATCAGTCAAGTAAAGCCAAGCAATGACATGACTGAGGCAGGAATCGAACCCATGATCTCATGATCACTAAACCTTTACTCTGCCGCTTCGCCACAGAGAGCACACTTTTTCCAAGACTGTTGTCATTCATTGTAATGTGGTGATGTGGTACAAATAATCAATGAGATAACGAACATCTGTAACCAATTGAAGGCGGGTGGAGTGGAGGTGAATTCTGCCAGTGAAGTCCCATAGTGGGCAGCGCAGGACAAGAAATGATGGATACAAATCATTCAAGAGCTTTAAGCCTGTGCATATGTGCTTTGCTTTTCTCTGCTGCATTCTTGGTTTTCAAAGTTCCAGTGCAAATCAATCTTAGTGCAGTGGTATAAACAAGAAACATGTTAACACAAACCAAGATTGAAAGAGGTAAAGAGAATAGGGGGGCGCATATGCATTATCAAGTTTGATTATGTGACCAGACCAAGTGGTATTGGTTAAAGTTCAAAGTGGCTGACACACTAAGATTGCTCAGGTGGGATTTGAACCAGTGACCTTGTGGTTGGATGGCAGGAACCTTATCCACTGGGCTATTCCAACACTTCTGGTGAAGTAGAGGTTGAGACTTTGATGAATGTGAGATTTTTCAATGATGCTAAAAAGAAGAAAAGAAAAGAGTAGAAATGAGCCACAACAAGTAAGTAGAGCAGTGGTTCCCAACCTTTTTCTTAAGGGACCCATATTTTTACCATTGAAAACTTTGGTGACCCCGCCCCCCCGATGTAAAATAAAATAAAATAAGGAACATCCTAACTTCTTTTACATGAAATACTTTATTATATTTCAGTAATTTAATAACAGCATGGAACAAACAATCAGGAGAACCTGTGTATGATTACAACATATTTCTTCAGAACTTGTACTTTTAAAAACACAATTATATTTTTTAAAAGTACAAGTTCTGAAGAATATGTTGTAATTTTACACAGGTTTTTTTCTCATTGTTCCATGCTGTTTTTCAAATTCATTGTGACTGATATTGCCCTGCTGTATATTATGTATTTAATGTTTTAAAACTGTTGATATTCAATCATCTATTGATAGCCTATAGGCCTATAATTTATTTGTTTATCTATTTAAATACACAAATAAATGTTTAATGTGGCCCTTGGATTTTGTTGATTTTGTCACATATATGAATTAAATGCTTAGCCTACTCATTTATTTAACATTTTAATTACATTAAAATTATTAAACCCCTTAAAATCAAGAGGGCTTCGCGACCCCCCCCTGGATCTTTGGCGCCCCCCAGGTAGGGAACCACTGAAGTAGAGGACTTTTTTGTGAAAATAGTGCAAGCAGTGATCACCATACAAATGTTTGACCAAGGTAGGAATCGAACCTACACCCTCATGGTCAGTAGACTTTCACTCTGCCTCTAGGCCACAGTGTACACACAGTTGCAAAGACTGTTGTCTGTTGATGAGCTGCACTCTGTCTCACTCTGAAGTTAACGAGCCCAAAGCTGCACCTGTTGGAAACACACTGTGTCAACACCAAGAAAGCTTGAGAGTCAAGCTTGAATGACTTACAATTAAAATTTCTGTGAATTTCAGGCTGAGAGCAGCAGTTTCAACATGAAGCAAGTTATGAGAAGTCAACAGAGGACGACTGGGAAAATAATTTACTATAATTGTTGTTGAGGCAAGATTTGAACCAGCAACCTTCAGGTCTTGAGCCCAGCAAGCTAACCACTAGGCTACAGACACAAACAGTATGTGAGGGGCAAAGAAAACCTTTAATAAGAGGATCACTGGCTTCTGCTTAAAAAAGAAAAGTAAGGAAAGTGCAGAAATTAGCCACACCAAGTAAGAAGAGGACTTTTTTGTGACCTGTGACTATTTTTTGGTGAATTAAAACGAATTAAAAAGCACTTAACTCATTGAGTGCCATTGACGTATATATACGTCAATCAAAATCCAACGCTTGAGTGCCATTGACGTATATATACGTCAAATGCAGTTTTCTGCGGCTGGTAAATGGGTACGCTGTTGTGCACACTGTGAGTAATTTTGGGGCTTCTGGGATGTGTAGAACGAAGAAGACTGTAGATCAGAGCAAGAAGTGAAGAGGAAGGAGAAGACGAGTACGATCGGTACAGAGATAAAAAAGTTGGGAAAAGTTTCTATTTATAGAGAATAAAGAGATAAATCACTGTTTTTCTTGAGAGACTCTCTTTCACAAAAATGCATTTTTCTCAGCTTTCTAGAAAAAAAGTGGTCTTTTTGGTGCAACCAGGCTCTATTCAACTTAGATAGATAGATAAATTAAGAATGGAACAAGGTACAAACAAATGGTTTTTTCCCTAGTTAAATAGAGAGTCTCCTCTTTCCTTTGAGCTATTTTGTGTTTTCAGAGTCATAATACAAAATATTCTCTAGGTCTTAAATTATTACTCAAAATGCCCCGAAACGCTGGCACATGGCACTGACCATTTTATAAAAGGGCTGGCACTCAAAGAGTTAACAGCAAGTTACAAAGTTGAGCTCCTTCTCCTGCTGCTGTGAAAAAAATGCATTGGGCTGAATGAGAGCAGAGAGCTCCCTGGCTGCATTTAAAAAATATTTTAAATTATTATCTAAGTCTCTTTGCATTTTTGACCAGAATTTTAGCCAGAAGACAAGTGTGGCTACAAAACTGGAGAAAATCATGTGTCTAGAGTTTAATTTGTGGCCGTGCTGACAGTTTAGCCAGAAAAACTCTAGAATGTTTTTTTGCCTCTCTCCACTCTGGCTGACAATGTCACCACTCTAGCTCTGCTCGTTAAACGCAACACACACCCATTATAAAGCTGGATTTTGTCAAAAAAACTTAATGATTCTAAAACTGCCAAATATCAGAAACTGTTGAAGGTATCAATAAGCTGAGTCATAGAGGAACACTTAAAAAGTTTGGGTAACACTTTCTATGAGGCCCCTCCTTATAACGCATTATGATGCGATCATAATGCGGTTATAATGAGGTTAGAATGATTTATAATTAGTGTTATAATGACTTATACATGTTCATGATGTGTTATAATAACAACTAGAAAATTTCCTCTCGGGAAATTTTGAATGGGCCACGGGAGCTACTGCGGGTTGTGCCATCTCTGTCAACATGGGAATCAAACCCACGATCTTAAGGTCAAGACAGAGCTGATCAGACAGACACATGATCATCTTTCTATAAGCACTGATATGGAGGAGCTGTAACCACATTAGGTTAACTGTGTGTGTGTGTGTGTGTGTGTGTGTGTGTGTGTGTGTGTGTGTGTGTGTGCGTGTAACTGTAATCACATGAAGCTGGTTCTAGAGTCTGTGTGTGTGTGTGTGACTGACTTGACACATAGTTAGTTAGTAGCTGCATCCTGTGTCAGTCTGATTTAGCTGTGTCTGTGTTTATAAACATTTAAACGAGCGCCAGGTGGATTGTTTATGAAGTTAACGAGCTCTGGCCTGAGGATCAAAGAGGTTACCACGGCGATAGGGGCCCCCGCAGGCTGAGACAGACAGAAACGTGGAGAAAAAGAGCCATTTTCTGCCTCTGCACCGGTCTCACATTTAGGCTTAGCATGACAAAACGGTAACTCCTATCAGAACAAAACACAGAACACGTTGCTCTAAGGACTTACTGAAAATTTCGGTACGATTTGTTGTTTCTACAGTAAATATTTTGGCGACGCTGGCAGTTTTAAAACATCAGGCCGTTCTGCTTCTCTCAGAAAATATTTGTATTGGACTCAATGAGGAGCAGAGACAGACGTGGCCACACTTAGAGGCTCAGAGTTTAAATTCTGTAAGTCTCTCTGATATTTTGAGCAGATTAAGAGATCGAGGATGAGCTCGTCTACAACCGTGGCCGAAATTATGTGTGTAGAGTGTAAATTGTGGCCGTTTGGAGTTTGGATAGAAAAAACTATATGACCTATCAAAACGTGGAGTAATACGACAATACACAAGACTTGTGTCTACTGTTTAAAGTTTAAATGGAGTCTCTAGGTGAAAGTATGCCTGAGCAGTAGACGTTTGTTAAACTCCAATGATTGGTCTTTTTCGCTCTTTTTTTTCCGCCCGTCCCATTGACTTACATGCAAAATTTTTGCGCAGTTTTTCGCGACCTACGTCGCGAAAAATTCGTACACTGTTAAAGCTATGGTCTACGTTTTGAAAGAGGATGAGAAAAATTTGAAAAAAGCACCTCTCACACACCCCCGCCCCTCCCCTCTGAGCTCGTATGGCCCGCCCCTCGGGACCTCCTCGCGACACGCCTCCCCCCCCTCCCCTCACAGAGCAGAGCGGAGCAAGCAACAAGCTGCTGCCTGCTGAAACCAAACGAGGCTTTGAATGCGGAGTAAAATGTCATATTCACAGTCACAACTTCCACAATAAAACCAAAGATTACCTGTTCAACATAAACTCAGCACCACCGCTGCAGCCTGGGTCTCTCTGCACCGCGGCGCCGCGGAGCTCCAGGCCTGACTCTTCCTGCTCCTCTCCCCCAGACACAGGACCCTGTCCTGGGTCACCCAGCGCCAAGAGTCTCCCTGTAGCATGAGGCTGTGCTCGGCGCTAGCCGACTAATACCGCCTCGTTACCGGCAGCTGGTGCACAGCGGCGGCATCGGGGCTGGCGCCGCCGCTGTGCACCAGCTGCCGGTAACGAGGCGGTGCCAGTTGCCGTCGTCGTCGTCCCCGGCAACGGGACCGCGGCGACCGCTGGTACGAGCAGCGCCGCCATTAGCAACCATTAGCACAGCCTCATGCTACAGGGAGACTCCTCGCGCTGGGTGACCGGCCACAGGGTGCTGTGTCTGGGGAAGAGGAGCAGGAAGACCGGGGCCTGGAGCTCCGTGGCGCCGCAGTGCAGAGACCCGGTCAGGCTGCGGCTGGAAGCGGCTGTGTGTCGGGGAGAGGAGGAAGACCAGGAGCTCAGCAGGGCCGCGGTGTGCAGGGTGCAGAGCACCCCGGTCAGGCTGCAGCTGTGTGTCGGGGAGAGGAGGAAGACCAGGAGCTCAGCAGGGCCGCGGTGTGCAGGGTGCCGCGGTGTGCAGGGTGCAGAGCACCCCGGTCAGGCTGCGGCTGTGTGTCGGGGAGAGGATCAGGGAGACTCGACGCGGCACCGGTACCGGTAATAAGGGCAGCAACACATTCTGTGCTTCTGTACTGTGCTTCTCTGAATCCTAGTGGGGCTTTTTTTCGGCAGACCGACCGGGGTTGGGGTCCAGCAGGCGCTGAATTGGTGGGTTCATGTGTCTGTGGCTGAGCAGCTCAGAGCGGTTACAACTACTTGTAGTTTCTAAGCGGAGGGGGTGGGGACGAGGCGGGTCGAGGACGAGCAGGGGAGACGAGGGGATTGGATGGAGGGTACGAGCCAATGGGAGCCGGACGGGGCGCGCGGCGCCCATTGGTCAATTTCTATGCAGGCCCACGGCTGATAGACTGAATGGATTTTTTTGGTTCTTTTTGCTATTTATATTGTGTATATCGGACCACAGGACCATAATCGCTGTATAAACGATGTTAATAATAATTACCAATGCTCCAAATCGTAGACCATAGCTTTAAGAAAAGTAATAGCATACCGATCCCGATCAAACCGCACGTTTTGATATATAATTTGGCCTGCAACTCTTCGAGTTGCAGGACTAGTAGCGAATCGAAAATCGTCCGGAAGATGAAAAATAAAAATAAAAACTAGAAAATTTCCTCTCGGGAAATTTTGAATGGGCCACGGGAGCTACTGCCGGTTGTGCCATCTCTGTCAACATGGGAATCAAACCCACGATCTTAAGGTCAAGACAGAGCTAATCAGACAGACACATGATCATCTTTCTATAAGCACTGATATAGAGGAGCTGTAACCACATTAGGTTAACTGTGTGTGTGTGTGTGTGTGTGTGTTTATCTTGTGTAATAGGGCCAGGACTCAATTAAAACAATTAATCTAATTAATTAGAGGCTTTGTAATTAATTAATCGCAATTAATTGCATTTTAATCGCATATAAATATTTGACCTGAGAACAGTGAGAAGCATTTTTTTCACATGGATTTTAGTATACCATTGAATGACTGAATAGCTTAACTCATTGGCTGCCATTGACGTCTATAGACGTCAATCTAATTACAACTGTTCACTGCCATTGACGTCGATAGACGTTTTTCAACGGGAAGGGCTGGAGGACGGTCTGGCGGAGCTTGTCCATCAATATCAGGCTTGTAAACTAGTGTAATGACGTGTAGGTGCCCTGTAGGCCCTGTAGGTGGCAGCAGTGCCCTCTTTGGATGAGAGATCAGCATTGATTATGCAACACAGTCTCACTCCCAAGGCGTAATAAACGGACGTTTGGTCAGGGCCCTTTCGCGTTGTTTCCAGACGCTCAAGGTACCCCTCAGCGTGGGACCTGAACGCACAGGGATTTCAATTGATTTTAATGCAATCCCCTCCGCGGTGATATGTGACGCTCAGAGCAAGTGCTCCAGCCATCCATTCACCCCTATTCCGATCCGGCCGCGGTGCTGAAAGACGCCGTGAGCTCCCCTCCCATTGGATAACTGATCCTCGTACCATTTGCAGCTGAATTCGTATATTTATACAGTAATTTGGCCGCAAAAATAACATTTCAACATATTTTTATGACATTTCTAACGAGAAATGTGTGTTTTACTTTCAAAATCTATGTTGAACGAATTCAAATTATATTTTGTTTGGCAAATTGAATCTGTTAAAATGTGTACAATATGTTAATTCAGCTTTCTGGCCATAAAAACAACATTTCGGGATATATCTGGCATTGTTTGAGGACATTTCTAGCGAGAAATGTATGTTTTACTCTCTAAATATATGTTGAATGAAAGCAGATTGTGTTTTATTTGTCCTGTAACAATATCACAGCTTGTGCTTGTGACTGTAGAGCCGCTTTGGGCGTCATGTTGCCATAACAACGGCCCGCAGAGACTCCGTTCCGGAGTCAGAATCATGGTGCAGCTTCCTCATAATCTGATGACAGATTATGAGGAAGCTGCACGCTTTTCAAACCTGCTCAGCAATGTAAACTGCAACGTGACCTCATTTTAACCGACAGTATATTTATACGAAGGATTCAAACGATTTACAGGCCGGACCTATTTCTCCAGCCGACAGGCGGACAGCTTCCGCGTTGTTGCCGAGGATGTGACGTCATTGCAACGGCGCCACCATAGACTGCGACACTGCCATCTACGGCGTCTGGACGGAACTACAACAGTGTGTTTTGTTAGTCAGTTGTGATCATGAGGAGTGGAAATTAAGCCATGTTGATTTAATTCAACAACATGTGAATAAACAGTGAGGAATCAGAACAGTTAGACAGCTCTTTTTCAACAAAGTCCAAATAATTCAAGTAACTCAAGTCATATAGGCCTTTTTTTTTAATTCCAGAAAACAACATTTCTCCCCCTTCTCCCTCCTCCCGCCCAGGAACCTTAGTTTGTAATATAGTGTAGAATGAACCCATCCACTGTAGTAATGTTTATGCACAACTGCACCACTTTAGCCAGCTCCTTTATTTCTGGTTTTACATTGGACAAACTGATTAAGGCTCCATTTTCAGGAGACACAGCTATTCTTTAATAACTTCCACATTCGTTGGGTTACGTTCAGAGGTTTATCAGGGCAGGGCCTAGGGTCATCCAGTGTTAGCAATTACAGACCCATCTGACCTTCACAGGGGTCACAGGTCAACTTTTCATGTGAAATTTGACGATATTTGCTATTATTTCAGGTATAAAACACCAATACTTGGAGCCGAGAAGCTGAAATGTTAGCTTCTAGTCCAGACCTTTGAGCAGATTGAGCGTGCCAAATATCAGGGCTGTGTTCCACTCAGAAGTGTCCAAAATGGCCAAAAAGCAGTGTTCATTTCTAATCCTTCATTGTGTACAAGACTAAATTCAACAGATAGTCTTTAATAACTTCCACATGCTTTGAGCTGGAAGTCTGAAAGTTTCAGGGTTTTGTCAGGGGCCTAGGGCCACCCATTATCTGCAATTTCAGACCAATCCCACATTCAGAAGGGGTCAAAGGTCAAGGTTTAGTGTGAAATTTGACGATTTTTGCTATCAATTCAGGCATAAAACACCAATACTTTGAGCTGGGAAGCTGAAATCTTTAGATTCTAGTCCAGACCTTGGAGCAGATTGATTCAGAGCCTCTCAGACTTAATGCCTGAGAGACCTTCTGAGTCAGAAAAGCTGAAATGGATGAAATATATTTCTAAAAGTCGTACAGTTCTGAATTTGATATCAGTGGTTCCGGGGGCCCAAGACGAACGCGTTGATGTGCGTTCGGTCCTGATTGAGCCATTACTTTTCGAGAGGCGGGGCTTCAAACAGCCGCATTCCTCTGTCTCCAGGAGGCCGCTGTTTCCATAGAAACCAACCGAATCACTTGAAACTTGGCCTGTGGACTCATTGTGAGGCCCTTATCCATCACCCCGACACCCAACTCTATGGGAGCATGGGAAAGCCAAGTGGCCCCCAGGGGCCCCCAGCGCAACGGGAACGCAATATTTTGATAGAGGACTCTCTGATATACAACTCATCTAAATTTCATGATGATTACTTAAAGCGTGTGTGTTTTGTTAGGACTCACTTTGATGTTTGACCCCTGCGACCTTTAACACTTACCATGGCCATTTTGGACACTTCTGAGTGGAGCACAGCTCTGATACTTGGCACCGTCAATCTGCTCCAAGGTCTGGACTAGAATCTAAAGATTTCAGCTTCCCAGCTCAAAGTATTGGTGTTTTATGCCTGAATTGATAGCAAAAATCGTCAAATTTCACACTAAACCTTGACCTTTGACCCCTTCTGAATGTGGGATTGGTCTGAAATTGCAGATAATGGGTGGCCCTAGGCCCCTGACAAAACCCTGAAACTTTCAGACTTCCAGCTCAAAGCATGTGGAAGTTATTAAAGACTATCTGTTGAATTTAGTCTTGTACACAATGAAGGATTAGAAATGAACACTGCTTTTTGGCCATTTTGGACACTTCTGAGTGGAACACAGCCCTGATATTTGGCACGCTCAATCTGCTCAAAGGTCTGGACTAGAAGCTAACATTTCAGCTTCTCGGCTCCAAGTATTGGTGTTTTATGCCTGAATTGATAGCAAAAATCGTCAAATTTCACACTAAACCTTGACCTTTGACCCCTTCTGAATGTGGGATTGGTCTGAAATTGCAGATAATGGGTGGCCCTAGGCCCCTGACAAAACCCTGAAACTTTCAGACTTCCAGCTCAAAGCATGTGGAAGTTATTAAAGACTATCTGTTGAATTTAGTCTTGTACACAATGAAGGATTAGAAATGAACACTGCTTTTTGGCCATTTTGGACACTTCTGAGTGGAACACAGCCCTGATATTTGGCACGCTCAATCTGCTCAAAGGTCTGGACTAGAAGCTAACATTTCAGCTTCTCGGCTCCAAGTATTGGTGTTTTATGCCTGAAATAATAGCAAATATCATCAAATTTCACATGAAAAGTTGACCTGTGACCCCTGTGAAGGTCAGATGGGTCTGTAATTGCTAACACTGGATGACCCTAGGCCCTGCCCTGATAAACCTCTGAACGTAACCCAACGAATGTGGAAGTTATTAAAGAATAGCTGTGTCTCCTGAAAATGGAGCCTTAATCAGTTTGTCCAATGTAAAACCAGAAATAAAGGAGCTGGCTAAAGTGGTGCAGTTGTGCATAAACATTACTACAGTGGATGGGTTCATTCTACACTATATTATAAACTAAGGTTCCTGGGCGGGAGGAGGGAGAAGGGGGAGAAATGTTGTTTTCTGGAATTAAAAAAAAAAGGCCTATATGACTTGAGTTACTTGAATTATTTGGACTTTGTTTAAAAAGAGCTGTCTAACTGTTCCGATTCCTCACTGTTTATTCACATGTTGTTGAATTAAATCAACATGGCTTAATTTCCACTCCTCATGATCACAACTGACTAACAAAACACACTGTTGTAGTTCCGTCCAGACGCCGTAGATGGCAGTGTCGCAGGCTATGGTGGCGCCGTTGCAATGACGTCACATCCTCGGCAACAACGCGGAAGCTGTCCGCCTGTCGGCTGGAGAAATAGGTCCGGCCTGTAAATCGTTTGAATCCTTCGTATAAATATACTGTCGGTTAAAATGAGGTCACGTTGCAGTTTACATTGCTGAGCAGGTTTGAAAAGCGTGCAGCTTCCATTATGAGGAAGCTGCACCATGATTCACTCCGGAACGGAGTCTCTGCGGGCCGTTGTTATGGCAACATGACGCCCAAAGCGGCTCTACAGTCACAAGCACAAGCTGTGATATTGTTACAGGACAAATAAAACACAATCTGCTTTCATTCAACATATTTAGAGAGTAAAACATACATTTCTCGCTAGAAATGTCCTCAAACAATGCCAGATATATCCCGAAATGTTGTTTTTATGGCCAGAAAGCTGAATTAACATATTGTACACATTTTAACAGATTCAATTTGCCAAACAAAATATAATTTGAATTCGTTCAACATAGATTTTGAAAGTAAAACACACATTTCTCGTTAGAAATGTCATAAAAATATGTTGAAATGTTATTTTTGCGGCCAAATTGCTGTATAAATATACGAATTCAGCTGCAAATGGTACGAGGTTCAGTTATCCAATGGGAGGGGAGCTCACGGCGTCTTTCAGCACCGCGGCCGGATCGGAATAGGAGTGAATGGATGGCTGGAGCACTTGCTCTGAGCGTCACATATCACCGCGGAGGGGATTGCATTAAAATCAATTGAAATCCCTGTGCGTTCAGGTCCCACGCTGAGGGGTACCTTGAGCGTCTGGAAACAACGCGAAAGGGCCCTGACCAAACGTCCGTTTATTACGCCTTGGGAGTGAGACTGTGTTGGATTATGAGAAGAAGAAGCGAGATGACAAGAGATATGCTAAAGAAACTTATGCACGGAGGCTATGTGTTCCGCACGTCGGCACATTATGTACCGTGTGTGTCGCGGTAGTTCGGAGAGGAAGAGGGTCGCGATCGTGAGAAAATGACGGAGATCATTGAAAAAGACACCGACGCTGGACACCGGCGATCAAGCTGGGCCGAGTGGTGAGAATCAGCAGCTGACGGTGCGTCACCACAGACCAGAGCCCAGCTCAACTGACGGCTCGGTGGACGTGACCCGAGCGATTCCGTCCGGATCAACCAGGAGCAGCAGAGACTCGTCCCCACGCTCCAGAAAGACATGAAGGTAATAATATAATACATCAATGGTAAAAATAACTAGAAAATTTCCTCTCGGGAAATTTTGAATGGGCCGCGGGGCTACTGCCGATTTTGCCATCTCTGTCAACATGGGAATCAAACCCACGATCTTAAGCGCAAGACAGAGCTGATCAGACAGACACATGATCATCTTTCTATAAGCACTGATATGGAGGAGCTGTAACCACATTAGGTTACCTGTGTGTGTGTGTGTGTGTGTGTGTGTGTGTGTGTGTGTGTGTGTGTGTGTGTGTGTGTGTGTGTGTGTGTGTGTGTGTGACACCAACAAGGTTTAACTTTAAAACCAGATGAAATCATGGTTTAAGTTTAAATTCTGTTGCACGTTAACTGTGTTTTAATCACATGAAGGTGTGTGTGTGTTTGTGTGTGTGTGTGTGTGTGTGTGTGTTTGTGTGTGTGTGTGTGTGTGACTGTAATCACATGAAGCTGGCTCTAGAGTCTGTGTGTGTGTGACTGACTTGACACATAGTTAGTTAGTAGCTGCATCCTGTGTCAGTCTGATTTAGCTGTGTCTGTGTTTATAAACATTTAAACGAGCGCCAGGTGGATTGTTTATAAAGTTAACGAGCTCTGGCCTGAGGATCAAAGAGGTTACCACGGCGATAGGGGCCCCCGCAGGCTGAGACAGACAGAAACGTGGAGAAAAACAGCCATTTTCTGCCTCTAAACCGGTCTCACAATTAGGCTTAGCATGACAAAACGGTAACTCCTATCAGAACAAAACACAGATCAACGTTGCTCTAAGGACTTAATGAAAATTTCGGTACGATTTGGTGTTTCTACAGTAAATATTTTGGCGACGCTGGCAGTTTTAAAACATCAGGCCGTTCTGCTCCTCTCAGAAAATATTTGTATTGGACTCAATGAGGAGCAGGGACAGACGTGGCCGCACTCAGAGGCTGATTCTGTCAATTCTGTAAGTCTCTCTGATATTTTGAGCACATGACATGAGAGATAACAAGTTTGTCTTACAAATTCTGAAAAAATTATGTCTGTAGAGTGTAAATTGTGGCCGTGGTCACAGTTTATCCAGAAAAAATACAGAATGTTTCTTCACTCTCTCCCACTCTAACCGATGATGTCACGCACTCTGACACGAACATTCTGTCCAATACACACCCATTATAATCTCATAATTTCTCCAAAAATGATCATGGTCATTGATCAGGGATTGATCAAAAACTATATGACCTATCAAAACGTGGAGTAATACGACAATACACAAGACTTGTGTCTACTGTTTAAAGTTTAAATGGAGTCTCTAGGTGAAAGTATGCCTGAGCAGTAGACGTTTGTTAAACTCCAATGATTGGTCTTTTTCGCTCTTTTTTTTCCGCCCGTCCCATTGACTTACATGCAAAATTTTTGCGCAGTTTTTCGCGACTATGTCGCGAAAAATTCGTAAACTGTTCAGAAAAGTAATAGCACAGCGATCCCGATCAAGACGCACGTTTTGATATATAATATGTCGAAAAAGCGTCCGGAAGATGAAAAATAACTAGAAAAAACATTTCCAAGAATGGAAATGGTGTGAATGCTGAAAGCAATGCTGAATGAGCTGAAGAAATTGTTGAAACAATGCTGAATGAGCTGAAGAAAGAAATAAAGAAGAAAAGGACAGAAGGAAAGAAAGAAAATGGGAAGGGTAGATGGAGAAAGAAAGAAAGAACAAAAGGAAAGAAAGAAAGAAGACACAGAGAGAAGGGTAGATAGAGAAAGAAAAGGGTAAGAAAAACAGAATAATAGAACATAAAGAGAATAGAGAATGAATGAAAGAGACAGGAGTAGTAAGAAAGAAGGAAAGATATTGGGGTGGATAAATGAAAGAGAGAGATATACAGAGAGCAGTAGAAAGAAAGAAAGAAATGGGGTAGAAACATAGAAAGAGAAAAGGAGTAGAAAGAAAAACAGAAAGAAACAAAGAAGTGAAAAGAAATGGGGTGAAAGAAAGAAAGAAAGAAAGAAAGAAAGAAGAAAAAGAGAGAGGGGGATGATAGATAGAAAGATGTAGATGGATGGATGGATAGGGAGGGAAAGATAGAAAGAAGTTATGTAAAATACAAATGAAGGAGTAAAAGAAAGAAAGAAAGAAAGAAAAAGAGAGAAAAAAAGAGACAAAGGGTTTATAGATAGATAGATAGATAGATAGATAGATAGATAGATAGATAGATAGATAGATAGATAGATAGATAGATAGATAGATAGATAGATAGATAGATAGATAGATAGATAGATAGATAGATAGATAGATAGATAGATAGATAGATGTTAAAAGCTGCATCCTATGCCCCAGGCTCCACCTGTAATTGTACTACTATTAATAGAGTTGGAAAGACTAAACGTCTGAACTTAAATTCATGAGAAAAATATAAATTGTTGGAGATGTTTACATCAAAAGTATAAAATAATTGAGAGGTTGATGAATGTGAGCTGAAAACCTGTGTGTGTGTGTGTGAGTCTGACGGTCTCTCTGTCTGCGTGTACATGTGCAGAAAGCCACAGAACTCCTCTCTCCCTAATGATCTGATTGATTGGCAGCCTGCCCTCAGAAGTTACCATGGCGACTCAACTAACTGCTTACATTTTACTGTGTGGAACAGTGTTGTGTTTGTGTGTTTGTGTGTTTGTGTATGTGTGCATGTGTGACTGTGTGTGAGTGTCTGTGTGTGTCTGTCTGTGTGAGTGTGATTCCTGTGTTTGTGCGTGGACATCCTCTGTCAGTCTGGTTTATCATGTGTCTGTGTGGAGCTGTGTTTAAAAACATCTTAACGAGCGGCCAGGCTGCACCTGCACTGTTCTATTTATAGACGTTGATAACGAGCTGGCCCCAACAGCTGGCCACTGCACATAGAGCAGAGCAGAGCAGAGAGATTTGAGCTCTGTGCAGCTTCCCAAAACAGCCCAGAAAAAGAGAACCGTACCTCTTATCAGAATGTGGCTACATGACTACTGGGGCAAGGAGACCTTCCTGAGCACATTGATGTGCATTAAATGTTTGTAGGGCAAAAACTTTTCTCAGGGTCGCAAGGTAGAAAAGGGGGGCATTTCTGCTTTTCTAAAAAAATCAGCTCCTACTTTTATATTGAAGTGGATGAGCCACTGGAGCGGGTCTAGCTGGACAATTAGGCTCACAGAGACAATTCTGTAAGTCTGTCTGCTGTTTTGAACACATCAAATGAGACACGACAAGTGTGGCTACAAACCAGTGAGGAAATCATGTGTCTAGAGTTTAATTTGTGGCCGTGCTGGCAATTTATCCAGAAAAAATCCTGAATGTTTTTTCGATCCCTCTCACTCTAGCGATGATGTCACTCACTCTAAGCCCTGCTCGTTAGACGCAACACACACCCATTATAAAGCTGGATTTTGTCAAAAAACTTAATGATTTTAAAGCGGCCAAATATCAGAAACTGTTGAAGATATCAATAAGCTGAGTCATAGAGGAATACTTAAAAAGTTTGTCTACAGCTCAGAATTTGAATGAAGTCTCTAGCTGAAAGTATGTGGACACTTTAAAGGCTGAAAGAAGTAAGAAGATTTGAAGAGTTTCAAGACTGTTCCAATGCATTCTCTATGGGGAAAAAAAAATCAGAAATAGTTGAATATTGCAAAAAGTATGAATAGTTGGAAAGAGAAAAGACATAGCACACCTGTCCCGAAAAGGCTGAACATTTTGATATTTGAATTGTTGAAATAGCACAAAGTATGAAGGACTAGTTACATGACGAAGAAAGGCAGAAAATGGCCGAACCGAATAACAATAGTGTGAATGCTTCCAGCATTCACACTAACTAGAAAAAGCATTTCCAAGAATGGAAATGGTGTGACTGCTGACAGCAACTGAACGCTGTTGCAGAATTAGCAAATAGTGCAAGCTGTGATCACCATACAAATGTTTGACCAAGGTCAGAATCGAACCCACATCCTCATGGTCATTAGACTTCCACTCTGCCTCTAGGCCACAGTGCACACACAGTTGCAGAGACTGTTGTCTGTTAATGATCTGCACACTGTCAACATCAAGAAAGCTTGAGAGTCAAGCTTGAATGACTTAGAATGAAAATGTCTGTGAATTTCAGGCTGAGCACTAACCATATGGCCACAGAGAACCTGAGTTACAATGAGCTTTATACTATGAGGAATCAAAGACTCTCCAATGACAGCTGAATAATTGGAATCAAAAGTCAAGCAATGAAGTGAAAAGACTGAGGCAGGAATCGAACCCATGACCATATGATCACTAAACCTTTACTCTGCCACTCGGCTACAGAGACCACACTGCTTTCTAAACTGTTGTCATTCATTGTAATGTGATGATGTGCTGCAAACTGGTATGAGTAATCAAGGAGATAACAAACACCTGTAACCAATTGAAGGCGGGGGAGGAGAGCAGAATTCAACATAACATAACAAGAGGTCTTCCCTTGGATTCGAACCAGTGACCTTAGGGTTGGCAAGCATCCACCCTAACCCCTACACTACAGTGAAGTTGTGAAGAAGAGAGGTTGAGACTTTGATGAATGTGAGATTTTTTGTGAAAAAGTTAAATATTTGAAAAAGTATAAATAGTTAAAAAAGAGAAAAGTAATGCCGATAAAGTTCAAAAAAAGCTGCACGTTTTGATATATGAATTGTTGAAATAGCACAAAGTATGAAGGACTAGAAGAAGACCGTAAAAAGGCGGAAGAAAATGGCCAAACAGAAGAACAATAGTGTGACTGCTGAAGCAGTCACACTAACTAGAAAAAGATAGCATTTCCTGCAGAAAATGCGTGTGAATGCTGAAAGCAGCTGAACGCTATTGCTGAAGCAATGCTGAATTAGCTGAAGAAATTGTTGAATCAATGCTAAATTAGTTGACGAAACTGCTAAAGCAATGTTGAAAAGACTAATGCTAGAGTAGAGTAGAGTAGAGTAGAGTAGAGTAGAGTAGAGAGTAGATGAATACTTTATTCATCCCTAGGAGGGAAAAAGCTGAAACATGTAACTTGTAGTGTGAGATGAATGCCTTTTTAAAGGTAAAAAGCAGTAGAAATGCTAAAGGGAGAAGAAAACATTGAAATTCTGCATGTTTAAATGTAATGGTTAAATAGTTGAAATCTGCAGCTAACCTGACAGGAAGGACAACTGATGAACCAGCACTAACATAGCTGAAGCAATGGCTGAGAATATATTTAAAAGTAGAAGATGTGAGACTTTGTATGAAATGGCTGGAAATTACTTGAATTGTCAAAGAAGAGTTTGAAAAATTCCTGAATTAGGAAAAAAGTTAATGCCTACTGAAATACATTGTAAACTGACAGCAGAAGAACATTGTTGAAGAATATAGATCGAGCATTAGCTGAGGAGTAGAACATGTAAACAGCGGGTTTAATGGTGTGAAATGGTTGAGAAGAGCCTCAGTAGTTTAGGATACGTGTAAAACAATGTGTTCAACATGACCAAAATGGGGAAATGTGTATTTTCAGTTTAAATAGCTAAAGAACAAAATTAACAGCAACGAGTCCATTAACTACAACAGGAAGATAGAGAGGTACATACAAAACAGTCAGACAACTGTAGGAAAAGTGTGTGTGTGTGTGTGTGTGTGTGTGGTAGTTAGTGTGTGTCCGTGTGTGTGTGTGTGTGTGTGTGTGACACTGACAGACTGAGAGAAAATGTGTGTGAATATATGAATTGCTGAAATAGCACAAAGTATGAAGGAAGAGTTAGATCCTGAAAAAGAGTGGAAGAAGTAAGAATAATAATAAGATAGATAGATAGATAGATAGATAGATAGATAGATAGATAGATAGATAGATAGATAGATAGATAGATAGATAGATAGATAGATAGATAGATAGATAGATAGAGAAGGAGAGAGGGAGAGAGAGGGAGGGAGGGAGGGAGAAGAGAGAGAGATAAGGAGAGGGATGGATAGAGAGAGGGAGGAAGGGAAGGAGAGAGGGAAGAAGGGAGGGAGAGAGGGAGGGAAGGATAGAGAGAGGGAGGAAGGGAGGGAGAGAGGGAAGGAGGGAGACAGAAGAGAGAGAGGGAAGGATAGAGAGAGGGAGGAAGGGAAGGAGAGAGGGAAGGAGGGAGACAGAAGAGAGAGAGGGAAGGATAGAGAGAGGGAGGAAGGGAAGGAGAGAGGGAAGGATAGAGAGAGGGAGGGAGAGAGGGAAGGAGGGAGACAGAAGAGAGAGAGGGAAGGATAGAGAGAGGGAGGAGGGGAAGGAGAGAGGGAAGGAGGGAGACAGAAGAGAGAGAGGGAAGGATAGAGAGAGGGAGGAAGGGAAGGAGAGAGGGAAGGATAGAGAGAGGGAGGGAGAGAGGGAAGGAGGGAGACAGAAGAGACAGAGGGAAGGATAGAGAGAGGGAGGAAGGGAGGGAGAGAGGGAAGGATAGAGAGAGGGAGGGAGAGAGGGAAGGAGGGAGACAGAAGAGACAGAGGGAAGGATAGAGAGAGGGAGGAAGGGAGGGAGAGAGGGAAGGATAGAGAGAGGGAGGAAGGGAGGGATTATAATTATTATTATTTAGAAGTATATAGTATATAGTATGAATAATATCATTTCAGACAGACAGACAGACCCAGAGAGAACAAGAGAGAGAGACAAATAGAGAGGGTGACACAGAGAGAGAGAGAGAAAGAGAGAGAGAGAGAGAGAGAGATAGATAGATAGATAGATAGATAGATAGATAGATAGATAGATAGATAGATAGATAGATAGATAGATAGATAGATAGATAGATAGATAGATAGATAGATAGATAGATAGATATAGAGAAAAGGAGAGAGGGAGAGAGAGGGAGGGAGGGAGGGAGAAGAGAGAGAGATAAGGAGAGGGATGATAGAGAGATGGAGGAAGGGAAGGAGAGAGGGAAGAAGGGAGGGAGAGAGGGAGGGAAGGATAGAGAGAGGGAGGAAGGGAGGGAGAGAGGGAAGGAGGGAGACAGAAGAGAGAGAGGGAAGGATAGAGAGAGGGAGGAAGGGAAGGAGAGAGGGAAGGAGGGAGACAGAAGAGAGAGAGGGAAGGATAGAGAGAGGGAGGGAGGGAGAGAGGGAAGGAGGGAGACAGAAGAGAGAGGGAAGGATAGAGAGAGGGAGGAAGGGAGGGAGAGAGGGAAGGATAGAGAGAGGGAGGAAGGGAGGGATTATAATTATTATCATTTAGAAGTATATAGTATTGAATAATATCATTTCAGACAGACAGACAGACAGACAGACCCAGAGAGAACAAGAGAGAGAGACAAATAGAGAGGGTGACACAGAGAGAGAGAAAGAGAGAGAGAGAGAGAGAGAGAGAGAGATAGATAGATAGATAGATAGATAGATAGATAGATAGATAGATAGATAGATAGATAGATAGATAGAGAGATAGAGAGATAGATAGAGACAGACAGACCATGCCACAGCATGGTGGCAGCTTTAACCATAGGCTTTAACTGCTCTGTGACACCCTCAAACAGATCTAATGTACGACAAATCTGTACTTAGTACGAGCAAAAGGTTTACATTTTCCGAACCATAAGACCTTGCTGAACGCGTCCGTGTCACTTTGGTGTTTCTAGAGTAAAAATTGTTGATTGTGTCGCAGGTTGGAAACTTTGGGACGTTTAGAAAATCAGCGCCTACTTTTGAATGGGAGTCAATGAGAGGAGAGAGGGAACTGGCCGCACTCAGAGGCTCCCAGTTTAAATTGTGTTCGTCTCTCTGGTTTTTTGAGCACATGAAGAGATCAAGGATGAGCTTGTCTACAACCGTGGCCGAAATTATGTGTGTAGAGTGTAATCTGTGGCTGTGCTGACAGGATAGAGAGAAAAATGTGAGAGGATTTTTAGACCCTCTGTCACTCTGCCAACTGCCAACGTCCGAACATTCCGTCCCATTGACTTTCATATTAAATCTGAATTTTGTCAGAAATTTTAATGATTTTAAAACTATACATATATCTGAAACTGTTGAAGATATCAATAAGCTGAGATATAGCTGAATAGTTGAAAGGTTTGTGAACAGTTTAAAAATTGAATGAAGTCTGTAGCTGAAAGTATGCTGAAGCTATTAGAGGCTGAATGAAGCAGAAGATTTGAAGAGTTTGAAGACTGTTTCAATGTATTTCCTATGAGAGAAAAATTGCACAAAAAGTTAAATATTTTAAAAAGTATAAATAGTATGAAAGAGAAAAATAATAGCATAAATGTCTTGAAAAAGCTGCACGTTTTGATATATGAATTGTTGAAATAGCACAAAGTATGAAGAAGGAGTTAAACGCAGAAAAAGGGTGGAAGAAGTAAGAATAATAAGTATAAAGATTTGAATAACAATAAAAAGATAGCATTTCCTGCAGAAAATGCGTGTGAATGCTGAAAGCAGCTGAACGCTATTGCTGAAGCAATGCTGAATGAGCTGAAGAAATTGTTGAATCAATGCTAAATTAGTTGACGAAACTGCTAAAGCAATGTTGAAAAGACTAATGCTAGAGTAGAGTAGAGAGTAGATGAATACTTTATTCATCCCTAGGAGGGAAAAAGCTGAAACATATAACTTGTAGTGTGAGATGAATGCCTTTTTAAAGGTAAAAAGCAGTAGAAATGCTAAAGGGAGAAGAAAACATTGAAATTCTGCATGTTTAAATGTAATGGTTAAATAGTTGAAATCTGTAGCTAACCTGACAGGAAGGGCAACTGATGAACCAGCACTAACATAGCTGAAGCAATGGCTGAGAATATATTTAAAAGTAGAAGATGTGAGACTTTGTATGAAATGGCTGGAAATTACTTGAATTGTCAAAGAAGAGTTTGAAAAATTCCTGAATTAGGAAAAAAGTTAATGCCTACTGAAATACATTGTAAACTGACAGCAGAAGAACATTGTTGAAGAATATAGATCGAGCATTAGCTGAGGAGTAGAACATGTAAACAGCGGGTTTAATGGTGTGAAATGGTTGAGAAGAGCCTCAGTAGTTTAGGATACGTGTAAAACAATGCGTTCAACATGACCAAAATGGAGAAATGTGTATTTTCAGTTTAAATAGCTAAAGAACAAAATTAACAGCAACGAGTCCATTAACTACAACAGGAAAATAGAGAGGTACATACAAAACAGTCAGACAACTGTAGGAAAAGTGTGTGTGTGTGTGTGTGTGTGTGTGTGTGTGTGTGTGTGTGTGTGTGTGTGTGTGTGTGTGTGTGTGTGTGTGTTGGATATGTGTGTATGGTCAGTGTGTGTCCATGTGTGTGTGTGTGTGTGTGTGTGTGTGTGTTGGATATGTGTGTATGGTCAGTGTGTGTTGGATATGTGTGTATGGTCAGTGTGTGTCCATGTGTGTGTGTGTGTGTGTGTGTTGGATATGTGTGTATGGTCAGTGTGTGTCCATGTGTGTGTGTGTGTGTGTGTGTGTGTGTGTGTGTGTGTTGGATATGTGTGTATGGTCAGTGTGTGTGTGTGTGTGTGTTGGATATGTGTGTATGGTCAGTGTGTGTCCATTTGTGTGTGTGTGTTGGATATGTGTGTATGGTCAGTGTGTGTCCATGTGTGTGTGTGTGGGTGTGTGTGTGTGTTGGATATGTGTGTATGGTCAGTGTGTGTCCATTTGTGTGTGTGTGTGTTGGATATGTGTGTATGGTCAGTGTGTGTCCGTGTGTATGTGTGTGTGTTGGATATGTGTGTATGGTCAGTGTGTGTCCATGTGTGTGTGTGTGTGTGTGTGTGTGTGTGTGTTGGATATGTGTGTATGGTCAGTGTGTGTGTGTGTGTGTGTGTTGGATATGTGTGTATGGTCAGTGTGTGTCCATTTGTGTGTGTGACCGATAGACAGTCAAATAGAGAGTGACGTTGCCATGATGACGTTGTCATGGTGAGGTTGCCATGGTGAGGTTGCCATGTTGAGGTTGCCATGTTGAGGTTACCATGTAACTGTTGGCTGGTGGCTTTAAGGTATGGTGGCAGCTTTAACCATAGGCTTTAACTGCTCTGTGACACCCTCAAACAGATCTAATGTACGACAAATCTGTACTTAGTACGAGCAAAAGGTTTACATTTTCCGAACCATAAGACCTTGCTGAACGCGTCCATGTCACTTTGGTGTTTCTAGAGTAAAAATTGTTGATTGTGTCGCAGGTTGGAAACTTTGGGACGTTTAGAAAATCAGCGCCTACTTTTGAATGGGAGTCAATGAGAGGAGAGAGGGAACTGGCTGCACTCGGAGGCTCCCAGTTTAAATTGTGTTTGTCTCTCTGGTTTTTTGAGCACATGAAGAGATCAAGGATGAGCTTGTCTACAAACGTGGCCGAAATTATGTGTGTAGAGTGTAATCTGTGGCCGTACTGACAGGATAGAGAGAAAAATGTGAGAGGATTTTTAGACCCTCTGTCACTCTGCCAACTGCCAACGTCCGAACATTCCGTCCCATTGACTTTCATGTTAAATCTGAATTTTGTCAGAAATTTTAATGATTTTAAAACTATACATATATCTGAAACTGTTGAAGATATCAATAAGCTGAGATATAGCTGAATAGTTGAAAGGTTTGTGAACAGTTTAAAAGTTGAATGAAGTCTGTAGCTGAAAGTATGCTGAAGCTTTTAGAGGCTGAAAGAAGCAGAAGATTTGAAGAGTTTGAAGACTGTTTCAATTCATTTCCTATGGGAGAAAAATTGCAGAAAAAGTTAAATATTTTAAAAAAGTATAAATAGTATGAAAGAGAAAAGTCATAGCATAAATGTCCTGAAAAAGCTGCACGTTTTGATATATGAATTGTTGAAATAGCACAAAGTATGAAGAAGGAGTTAGATCCTGAAAAAGAGCGGAAGAAGTAAGAATAACTAGAAAAAGATAGCATTTCCTGCAGAAAATGCGTGTGAATGCTGAAAGCAGCTGAACGCTGTTGCTGAAGCAATGCTGAATGAGCTGAAGAAATTGTTGAATTAATGCTAAATTAGTTGACGAAACTGCTAAAGCAATGTTGAAAAGACTAATGCTAGAGTAGAGTAGAGAGTAGAGGAATACTTTATTCATCCCTAGGAGGGAAAAAGCTTAAACATATAACTTGTAGAAAGGTAAAAAGCAGTAGAAATGCTAAAGGGAGAAGAAAACATTGAAATTCTGCATGTTTAAATGTAATGGTTAAATAGTTGAAATCTGCAGCTAACCTGACAGGAAGGACAACTGATGAACCAGCACTAACATAGCCGAAGCAATGGCTGAGAATATATTTAAAAAGTAGAAGATGTGAGACTTTGTATGAAATGGCTGGAAATTACTTGAATTGTCAAAGAAGAGTTTGAAAAATTCCTGAATTAGGAAAAAAGTTCATGCCTACTGAAATACATTGTAAACTGACAGCAGAAGAACATTGTTGAAGAATATAGATCGAGCATTAGCTGAGGAGTAGAACATGTAAACAGCGGGTTTAATGGTGTGAAATGGTTGAGAAGAGCCTCAGTAGTTTAGGATACGTGTAAAACAATGTGTTCAACATGACCAAAATGGGGAAATGTGTATTTTCAGTTTAAATAGCTAAAGAACAAAATTAACAGCAACGAGTCCATTGACTACAACAGGAAGATAGAGAGGTACATACAAAACAGTCAGACAACTGTAGGAAAAGTGTGTGTGTGTGTGTGTGTGTGTGTGTGTGTGTGTGTGTATGGTCAGTGTGTGTCCATGTGTGTGTGTGTTGGATATGTGTGTATGGTCAGTGTGTGTCCATGTGTGTGTGTGTGTGTGTGTGTGTGTGTGTGTGTGTGTGTGTGTGTGTGTGTGTGTGTGTGTGTTGGATATGTGTGTATGGTCAGTGTGTGTCCATGTGTGTGTGTGTGTGTGTGTGTGTGTTGGATATGTGTGTATGGTCAGTGTGTGTCCATGTGTGTGTGTGTGTGTGTGTGTGTGTGTGTGTGTGTGTGTGTTGGATATGTGTGTATGGTCAGTGTGTGTCCATGTGTGTGTGTGTGTGTGTGTGTTGGATATGTGTGTATGGTCAGTGTGTGTCCATTTGTGTGTGTGTGTTGGATATGTGTGTATGGTCAGTGTGTGTCCATGTGTGTGTGTGTGTGTGTGTGTGTGTGTTGGATATGTGTGTATGGTCAGTGTGTGTCCGTGTGTATGTGTGTGTGTTGGATATGTGTGTATGGTCAGTGTGTGTCCATGTGTGTGTGTGTGTGTGTGTGTGTTGGATATGTGTGTATGGTCAGTGTGTGTCCATGTGTGTGTGTGTGTGTGTGTTGGATATGTGTGTATGGTCAGTGTGTGTCCATTTGTGTGTGTGTGTTGGATATGTGTGTATGGTCAGTGTGTGTCCATTTGTGTGTGTGACCGACAGACAGTCAAATAGAGAGAATGTGTGTGCGTTGCCATGGTGACGTTGCCATGATGACGTTGTCATGGTGAGGTTGCCATGGTGAGGTTGCCATGTTGAGGTTGCCATGTTGAGGTTACCATGTAACTGTTGGCTGGTGGCTTTAAGGTATGGTGGCAGCTTTAACCATAGGCTTTAACTGCTCTGTGACACCCTCAAACAGATCTAATGTACGACAAATCTGTACTTAGTACGAGCAAAAGGTTTACATTTTCCGAACCATAAGACCTTGCTGAACGCGTCCATGTCACTTTGGTGTTTCTAGAGTAAAAATTGTTGATTGTGTCGCAGGTTGGAAACTTTGGGACGTTTAGAAAATCAGCGCCTACTTTTGAATGGGAGTCAATGAGAGGAGAGAGGGAACTGGCTGCACTCGGAGGCTCCCAGTTTAAATTGTGTTTGTCTCTCTGGTTTTTTGAGCACATGAAGAGATCAAGGATGAGCTTGTCTACAAACGTGGCCGAAATTATGTGTGTAGAGTGTAATCTGTGGCCGTACTGACAGGATAGAGAGAAAAATGTGAGAGGATTTTTAGACCCTCTGTCACTCTGCCAACTGCCAACGTCCGAACATTCCGTCCCATTGACTTTCATGTTAAATCTGAATTTTGTCAGAAATTTTAATGATTTTAAAACTATACATATATCTGAAACTGTTGAAGATATCAATAAGCTGAGATATAGCTGAATAGTTGAAAGGTTTGTGAACAGTTTAAAAGTTGAATGAAGTCTGTAGCTGAAAGTATGCTGAAGCTATTAGAGGCTGAAAGAAGCAGAAGATTTGAAGAGTTTGAAGACTGTTTCAATTCATTTCCTATGGGAGAAAAATTGCAGAAAAAGTTAAATATTTTAAAAAGTATAAATAGTATGAAAGAGAAAAGTCATAGCATAAATGTCTTGAAAAAGCTGCACGTTTTGATATATGAATTGTTGAAATAGCACAAAGTATGAAGAAGGAGTTAGATCCTGAAAAAGAGCGGAAGAAGTAAGAATAATAACTAGAAAAAGATAGCATTTCCTGCAGAAAATGCGTGTGAATGCTGAAAGCAGCTGAACGCTGTTGCTGAAGCAATGCTGAATGAGCTGAAGAAATTGTTGAATCAATGCTAAATTAGTTGACGAAACTGCTAAAGCAATGTTGAAAAGACTAATGCTAGAGTAGAGTAGAGTAGAGAGTAGAGGAATACTTTATTCATCCCTAGGAGGGAAAAAGC
>NC_140917.1:34683867-34711367 GCF_045865225.1 Trachurus japonicus
CGCTAACCCTGAGATGTAGTTGATGAGTGTGTGTGTTGCCTTCTTCCTTGCAGAGTAGCGTGGCCCGTAGATGTATAGACAGGAAGTGAAGTGCTCCCCTAACCCCTGAACCAGCCCTGCAGCAGCCTGAACAGAGGCTCCAGTCTGGGACACTGGACAAACAGGTGTTGTAATGTCTCAGTCTCTGAGCAGAAGGAACAACTAACCCCCGTGCTAGGATCAAGGTGTGCCAGATACCTGTTTGTAGCTATGGCCCCATGTACAATCCTCCACTGGAGGTCGCCCGTCCGTTTTTCAACGGGGGGTTTGTACAGGGACCGCCAACAACCTCCCGGAGAAGAGCCCCTGCCAAAAAACTCAGTCCACCTCGACACCTTCAGCTCGGCCAGAGAGCGCAGGCCTGCCACCTTCACAACGATGTTGTACACCTCCTTTCTCCCCAGAGACTCCAGGTCTCCCAGCTGTGGGGTCCTCAGAGAAAGCAGGAGGTCCTCCTCCTCACGCCACTGGCCAACAGCAGGAGAAACCATCAGGGAGAGAGAGAGAGAGAGAGAGAGAGAGAGAGAGATAGATAGATAGATAGATAGATAGATAGATAGATAGATAGATAGATAGATAGAGAGAGAGAGAGAGAGAGAGAGAGAGAGAGAGAGAGAGAGAGATAGAGAGAGAGAGACAGACAGACAGACAGACCATGCCACAGCATGGTGGCAGCTTTAACCATAGGCTTTAACTGCTCTGTGACACCCTCAAACAGATCTAATGTACGACAAATCTGTACTTAGTACGAGCAAAAGGTTTACATTTTCCGAACCATAAGACCTTGCTGAACGCGTCCGTGTCACTTTGGTGTTTCTAGAGTAAAAATTGTTGATTGTGTCGCAGGTTGGAAACTTTGGGACGTTTAGAAAATCAGCGACTACTTTTGAATGGGAGTCAATGAGAGGAGAGGGGGAACTGGCCGCACTCAGAGGCTCCCAGTTTAAATTGTGTTTGTCTCTCTGGTTTTTTGAGCACATGAAGAGATCGAGGATGAGCTTGTCTACAAGCATGCCCGAAATTATGTGTGTAGAGTGTAATCTGTGGCCGTGCTGACAGGATAGAGAGAAAAATGTGAGAGGATTTTTAGACCCTCTGTCACTCTACCAACTGCCAACGTCCGAACATTCCGTCCCATTGACTTTCATGTTAAATCTGAATTTTGTCAGAAATTTTAATGATTTTAAAACTATACATATATCTGAAACTGTTGAAGATATCAATAAGCTGAGATATAGCTGAATAGTTGAAAGGTTTGTGAACAGTTTAAAAGTTGAATGAAGTCTGTAGCTGAAAGTATGCTGAAGCTATTAGAGGCTGAATGAAGCAGAAGATTTGAAGAGTTTGAAGACTGTTTCAATTCATTTCCTATGAGAGAAAAATTGCAGAAAAAGTTAAATATTTTAAAAAGTATAAATAGTATGACAGAGAAAAGTCATAGCATAAATGTCCTGAAAAAGCTGCACGTTTTGATATATGAATTGTTGAAATAGCACAAAGTATGAAGAAGGAGTTAAACGCAGAAAAAGGGAAGAAGAAGTAAGAATAATAATAACTAGAAAAAGATAGCATTTCCTGCAGAAAATGCGTGTGAATGCTGAAAGCAGCTGAACGCTGTTGTTGAAGCAATGCTGAATGAGCTGAAGAAATTGTTGAATCAATGCTAAATTAGTTGACGAAACTGCTAAAGCAATGTTGAAAAGACTAATGCTAGAGTAGAGTAGAGAGTAGATGAATACTTTATTCATCCCTAGGAGGGAAAAAGCTGAAACATATAACTTGTAGTGTGAGATGAATGCCTTTTTAAAGGAAAAAAGCAGTAGAAATGCTAAAGGGAGAAGAAAACATTGAAATTCTGCATGTTTAAATGTAATGGTTAAATAGTTGAAATCTGTAGCTAACCTGACAGGAAGGACAACTGATGAACCAGCACTAACATAGCTGAAGCAATGGCTGAGAATATATTTAAAAGTAGAAGATGTGAGACTTTGTATGAAATGGCTGGAAATTACTTGAATTGACCCTTTGTTGGCCTTCTGATTGGTCTGCTGTTCCACCAATCAGAGCGCTTCTCCCCATGTCACGTGTTGCGCAACATTCTAAGGTTGGACAACCCTGGAATGAAACCCTATGAAACGAGATAGGTAGACAGCAAGTTTTTCGGCAAAAACTACTTTATAATTTTTCAATATGGTTAAAATGTGCCTGGGGTTCCTGCAATAGCAACTCACGATATCTGGAACGTATTCCTGGAGTCATTTTTATCCCATTCCCCAAACCCAAGACATCAATAAACATACTTAGCCCATGTAGGCTACTGTATATACTTTAACCTTCTGTTATGTATTTAGTTGAGCTTAATAATAGGGTTTGGGGGTGGTCCACTAGGGGGAGCTGTAGGCATAGGTCAGGGGTTAATTGCATAGGTTTGTTTGTTGTTGTGCAGTCCTCATGAGAAGTGAGCCTGTTTTTCCCTGGCTGTACTGAAGTGCTATTGAAGCTCATTCATTCTCCAGTCCACTCTCTGGTCGTGTTCATAGACAGAGAAGATCTAATACCTTCATAATTATCTAGCAAACGTAACATTACCGCTGCTAATGTCTTTTGAACTTTGTGAAGTTTTACGAGGAAAAACGGGAGATCGGCGGAGATTAAGCGTTAGCTTGTAGCTAACGTTAGCTAGCGTCGTTAGCTACTAGCTAGTGAGTGACCAAAACAATAGTTTTTCCCCATTTTTCGGAAAAGTCAGGTAATGCCCGTTCAATCGCTATTGAGCCACGTCTGTCCTCTATCATGGACACAATTTTTCTGATGTATAAGTTAATTCAAATTTTCCTTACAAACAATTTAAATCTGCCTAATTTTCAATGGTTTCCAATGGGAGTTAACCCTTCCGTGACCATTGTTTGTCCAACCTAGCAACAGTAACCGTGGGGGGCGGGGCCTTGACAAAGGGTCAATTGTCAAAGAAGAGTTTGAAAAATTCCTGAATTAGGAAAAAAGTTAATGCCTACTGAAATACATTGTAAACTGACAGCAGAAGAACATTGTTGAAGAATATAGATCATTAGCATTAGCTGAGGAGTAGAACATGTAAACAGCGGGTTTAATGGTGTGAAATGGTTGAGAAGAGCCTCAGTAGTTTAGGATACGTGTAAAACAATGTGTTCAACATGACCAAAATGGGGAAATGTGTATTTTCAGTTTAAATAGCTAAAGAACAAAATTAACAGCAACGAGTCCATTAACTACAACAGGAAGGTAGAGAGGTACATACAAAACAGTCAGACAACTGTAGGAAAAGTGTGTGTGTGTGTGTGTGTGTGTGTGTATGTGAGAGAGTGAGGAAGATATACAAAAGTGTGTGTGTGTGTGTGAGTGAGGAAGATATACAAAAAGTTCTGACCTGACAACTGTATGAAATGTGTGTGTGTTGGACGTGTGTGTCTGTTTGTGTATGGTTAGTGTGTGTCCATTTGTGTGTGTGTTTGTTGTGTGTGCATGTGTGTCTGTTTGTGTGTAATTGTGTAAATTGTGTATGTGTTTGGTAAGTGGTTGTATGTTTGTTGGGTGTGTGTGTGTGTGTGTTTGTGTGTGTGTGTGGTAGTTAGTGTGTGTCCATTTGTGTGTGTGTGTTGGATGTGTATGCATGGTGAGTGTGTGTCCATTTGTGTGTGTGTGTGTGTGTGTGTGTGTGTGTGTGTGTGTGTGTGTGTGTGTGTTGGATGTGTGTGTATGGTGAGTGTGTGTCCATTTGTGTGTGTGTGTGTGTATGTGTTTGGTAAGTGGTTGTATGTTTGTTTGTTGGGTGTGTGTGTGTGTGTGTGTGTGTGTGTGTGTTTGTGTGTGTGTGTGTGGTAGTTAGTGTGTGTCCATTTGTGTGTGTGTGTGTTGGATGTGTGTGTATGGTGAGTGTGTGTCCATTTGTGCGTGTGTGTGTGTCCATTTGTGTGTGTGTGTGTGTGTGTGTGTGTGTGTTGGATGTGTGTGTATGGTGTGTGTGTGTGTGTGTGTGTGTGTGTGTGTGTGTAGTAGTTAGTGTGTGTCCATTTGCGTGTGTGTGTTGGATGTGTATGCATGGTGAGTGTGTGTCCATTTGTGTGTGTGTGTGTGTGTGTGTGTGTGTGTTGGATGTGTGTGTATGGTGAGTGTGTGTCCATTTGTGTGTGTGTGTCCATTTGTGTGTGTGTGTGTGTGTTGGATGTGTGTGTGTGTGTGTGTGTGTGTGTGTGTGTGTGTTGGATGTGTGTGTGTGTGTGTGTGTGTGTGTGGTAGTTAGTGTGTGTCCATTTGTGTGTGTGTGTTTGTGTGTGTATGACCGACAGACAGTCAAACAGAGAGAATGTGTGTGCGTTGCCATGGTGACGTTGCCATGGTGAGGTTACCATGGTGAGGTTGCCATGTTGAGGTTACCATGTAACTGGTGGCTGGTGGCTTTAAGGTATGGTGGCTGCTTTAACCATAGGCTTTAACTGCTCTGTGACACCCTCAAACAGATCTAATGTACGACAAATCTGTACTTAGTACGAGCAAAAGGTTTACATTTTCCGAACCATAAGACCTTGCTGAACGCGTCCGTGTCACTTTGGTGTTTCTAGAGTAAAAATTGTTGATTGTGTCGCAGGTTGGAAACTTTGGGACGTTTAGAAAATCAGCGACTACTTTTGAATGGGAGTCAATGAGAGGAGAGAGGGAAATGGCTGCACTCGGAGGCTCCCAGTTTAAATTGTGTTTGTCTCTCTGGTTTTTTGAGCACATGAAGAGATCGAGGATGAGCTTGTCTACAAGCATGCCCGAAATTATGTGTGTAGAGTGTAATCTGTGGCCGTGCTGGCAGGATAGAGAGAAAAATGTGAGAGGATTTTTAGACCCTCTGTCACTCTACCAACTGCCAACGTCCGAACATTCCGTCCCATTGACTTTCATGTTAAATCTGAATTTTGTCAGAAATTTTAATGATTTTAAAACTATACATATATCTGAAACTGTTGAAGATATCAATAAGCTGAGATATAGCTGAATAGTTGAAAGGTTTGTGAACAGTTTAAAAGTTGAATGAAGTCTGTAGCTGAAAGTATGCTGAAGCTATTAGAGGCTGAATGAAGCAGAAGATTTGAAGAGTTTGAAGACTGTTTCAATTCATTTCCTATGAGAGAAAAATTGCAGAAAAAGTTAAATATTTTAAAAAGTATAAATAGTATGAAAGAGAAAAATAATAGCATAAATGTCCTGAAAAAGCTGCACGTTTTGATATATGAATTGTTGAAATAGCACAAAGTATGAAGGACTAGTTAGATGCAGAAAAAGAGCGGAAGAAGTAAGAACTAGAAAAAACATTTCCAAGAATGGAAATGGTGTGAATGCTGGAAGCAATGCTGAATGAGCTGAAGAAATTGTTGAAAGAAAGAAAGAAAGAAAGAAAGAAAGATTGAAACAAGAGAGAAAAAAGAAAAGGACAGAAAGAAAGAAAGAAAGAAAGAAAGAAAGAAAGAAAGAAAGAAAGAAAGAAAGAAAGAAAGAAAGAATCAAACAAACAAAGAAGTAAAAAGACAGAAATGGAGTGAAAGAAAGAAAGAAAGAAAGAAATGGAGTAAAAACAAAGGAAGAGAAAAGGAGTAGAAAGAAAGAAAGAAAGAATCAAACAAACAAAGAAGTAAACAAACAGAAATGGAGTGAAGAAAGAAAGAAAGAAAGAAAGAAAGAAATGGAGTAAAAACAAAGGAAGAGAAAAGGAGTAGAAAGAAAGAAAGAAAGAATCAAACAAACAAAGAAGTAAACAAACAGAAATGGAGTGAAAGAAAGAAAGAAAGAAAGAAAGAAATGGAGTAAAAACAAAGGAAGAGAAAAGGAATAGAAAGAAAGAAAGAAACAATCAAACAAACAAAGAAGTAAAAAGACAGAAATGGAGTGAGTGAAAGAAAGAAGGAAAGAAAGAAAGAAAGAAAGAAAGAAAGAAAGAAAGAAAGAAAGAAAGAAAGAAAGAAAGAAAAAGAGAGAGGGGGATGATAGATAGAAAGAGGTAGATGGATGGATGGATGGATGGATGGATAGAGAGGGAAGGATAGAAAAAGTTACGTAAAATACAAATGAAGGAGTAGAAGAAAGAAAGAAAGAAAAAAAGGAGACAGAGGGGTTAAAAATAGGGAGGGGTATAGATAGATAGATAGATAGATAGATAGATAGATAGATAGATAGATAGATAGATAGATAGATAGATAGATAGATAGATAGATAGATAGATAGATAGATAGATAGATAGATAGATAGATAGGACACATGTTAAAAGCTGCATCCTATGTCCCAGGCTCCACCTGTAATTGTACTACTATTAATAGAGTTGGAAAGACTAAACGTCTGAACTTAAATTCATGAGAAAAAAATTAATTGTTGGAGATGTTTACATCAAAAGTATAAAATAATTGAGAGCCTGATGAATTTGAGCTGAAAACCTGTGTGTGTGTCTGGGTGTGTGAGTCTGACGGTCTCTCTGTCTGCGTGTACATGTGCAGAAAGTAAAACTGTTGATAAGCGCCACAGAACTCCTCTCTCCCTAATGATCTGATTGATTGGCAGCCTGCCCTCAGAAGTTACCATGGCGACTACCATGCTTACATTTTACTGTGTGGAACAGTGTTGTGTTTGTGTGTTTGTCTGTTTGTGTATGTGTGTGTGTGTGTGACTGTGTGTGAGTGTCTGTGTGTGTCTGTCTGTGTGAGTGTGATGCCTGTGTTTGTGCGTGGACATCCTCTGTCAGTCTGGTTTATCATGTGTGTGTGTGGGGCTGTGTTTAAAAACATCTTAACGAGCGGCCAGGCTGCAGCTGCACTGTTCTAGACTTTGATAACGAGCTGGCCGCTACAGCTGGACCAACTGCACACAGAGCAGAGAGATTTGTGCTCTGAGCAGCTTCCCAAAACAGCCCAGAAAAAGAGAACCGTAACTCTTATCAGAATGTGGCCATCTGACCATCTGGGCAAGCAGACCTTCCTGAGCGAGGCAATGTGCATTAAATGTTTGTAGGGCAAAAACTTTTCTCAGGGTCGCAAGGTAGAAAAGGGGGGCATTTCTGCTTTTCTAAAAAAATCAGCTCCTACTTTTCTATTGAAGTGGATGAGCCACTGGAGCGGGTCTAGCTGGACAATTAGGCTCACAGAGACAATTCTGTAAGTCTGTCTGCTGTTTTGAACACATTAAATGAGACACAACAAGTGTGGCTACAAACCGGTGAGGAAATCATGTGTCTAGAGTTTAATTTGTGGCCGTGCTGGCAATTTATCCAGAAAAAATCCTGAATGTTTTTTCGATCCCTCTCACTCTAACGATGATGTCACTCACTCTGACCCAACCCCATACACACTCATTGAAAAGTGTGAAATTTGTCAGAAATCCTCATGTGCTTTTAAAGGATTTATCTCAAAAACGGTACAAGCTATGAAAAAGTTGTAAATACAGGATGAATACATTAGAAGTTTGTCTACAGCTCAGAATTTGAATGAAGTCTCTAGCTGAAAGTATGTGGACGCTTTAAAGGCTGAAAGAAGTAAGAAGATTTGAAGAGTTTCAAGACTGTTCCAATGCATTCTCTATGGGGAAAAAAAAATCAGAAATAGTTGAATATTGCAAAAAGTATGAATAGTTGAAAAGAGAAAAGACATAGCACACCTGTCCCGAAAAGGCTGAACAATTTGATATTTGAATTGTTGAAATAGCACAAAGTATGAAGGACTAGTTACATGACGAAGAAAGGCAGAAAATGGCCGAACCGAATAACAATAGTGTGAATGCTTCCAGCATTCACACTAATAACTAGAAAATTTCCTCTCGGGAAATTTTGAATGGGCCACGGGAGCTACTGCGGGTTGTGCCATCTCTGTCAACATGGGAATCAAACCCACGATCTTAAGGTCAAGACAGAGCTGATCAGACAGACACATGATCATCTTTCTTATAGAAAGATGATCATGTGTAGTTGATATCAGCACTGATATGGAGGAGCTGTAACCACATTAGGTTAACTGTGTGTGTGTGTGTGTGTGTGTGTGTGTGTGTGTGTGTGTGTGTGTGTGTGTGTGTGTGTGTGTGTGACTGTAATCACATGAAGCTGGCTCTAGAGTCTGTGTGTGTGTGTGTGACTGACTTGTCACATAGTTAGTTAGTAGCTGCATCCTGTGTCAGTCTGATTTAGCTGTGTCTGTGTTTATAAACATTTAAACGAGCGCCAGGTGGATTGTTTATGAAGTTAACGAGCTCTGGCCTGAGGATCAAAGAGGTTACCACGGCGATAGGGGCCCCCGCAGGCTGAGACAGACAGAAACGTGGAGAAAAACAGCCATTTTCTGCCTCTAAACCGGCCTCACAATTAGGCTTAGCATGACAAAACGGTAACTCCTATCAGAACAAAACACAGATCAACGTTGCTCTAAGGACTTACTGAAAATTTCGGTACGATTTGGTGTTTCTACAGTAAATATTTTGGCGACGCTGGCAGTTTTAAAACATCAGGCCGTTCTGCTCCTCTCAGAAAATATTTGTATTGGACTCAATGAGGAGCAGGGACAGACGTGGCCGCACACAGAGGCTGATTCTGTAAGTTCTGTAAGTCTCTCTGATATTTTGAGCACATGACATGAGAGATAACAAGTTTGTCTTACAAATTCTGAAAAAATTATGTCTGTAGAGTGTAAATTGTGGCCGTGGTGGCAATTTATCCAGAAAAAATACAGAATGTTTCTTCACTCTCTCCCACTCTAACCGATGATGTCACGCACTCTGACAGGAACATTCCATGCAATACACACCCATTATAAACTCATAATTTCTCCAAAAATGATCATGGTCATTGATCAGGGATTGGTCAAAAACTATATGACCTATCAAAACGTGGAGTAATACGACAATACACAAGACTTGTGTCTACTGTTTAAAGTTTAAATGGAGTCTCTAGGTGAAAGTATGCCTGAGCAGTAGACGTTTGTTAAACTCCAATGATTGGTCTTTTTCGCTCTTTTTTTTCCGCCCGTCCCATTGACTTACATGCAAAATTTTTGCGCAGTTTTTCGCGACTACGTCGCGAAAAATTCGTAAACTGTTGAGAAAAGTAATAGCACAGCGATCCCGATCAAGACGCACGTTTTGATATATAATATGTCCTGCAACTCTTCGAGTTGCAGGACTAGTAGCACATCGAAATCTGGCCGGAAGTGGAAAAATAATAATAACTAGAAAAAGATAGCATTTCCTGCAGAAAATGCGTGTGAATGCTGAAAGCAGCTGAACGCTGTTGCTGAAGCAATGCTGAATGAGCTGAAGAAATTGTTGAATCAATGCTAAATTAGTTGACGAAACTGCTAAAGCAATGTTGAAAAGACTAATGCTAGAGTAGAGTAGAGAGTAGATGAATACTTTATTCATCCCTAGGAGGGAAAAAGCTGAAACATATAACTTGTAGTGTGAGATGAATGCCTTTTTAAAGGTAAAAAGCAGTAGAAATGCTAAAGGGAGAAGAAAACATTGAAATTCTGCATGTTTAAATGTAATGGTTAAATAGTTGAAATCTGCAGCTAACCTGACAGGAAGGACAACTGATGAACCAGCACTAACATAGCCGAAGCAATGGCTGAGAATATATTTAAAAGTAGAAGATGTGAGACTTTGTATGAAATGGCTGGAAATTACTTGAATTGTCAAAGAAGAGTTTGAAAAATTCCTGAATTAGGAAAAAAGTTAATGCCTACTGAAATACATTGTAAACTGATAGCAGAAGAACATTGTTGAAGAATATAGATGGAGCATTAGCTGAGGAGTAGAACATGTAAACAGCGGGTTTAATGGTGTGAAATGGTTGAGAAGAGCCTCAGTAGTTTAGGATACGTGTAAAACAATGTGTTCAACATGACCAAAATGGGGAAATGTGTATTTTCAGTTTAAATAGCTAAAGAACAAAATTAACAGCAACGAGTCCATTAACTACAACAGGAAGATAGAGAGGTACATACAAAACAGTCAGACAACTGTAGGAAAAGTGTGTGTGTGTGTGTGTGTGCGCGTGTGTGTGTGTGTGTGTGTGTGAGAGTGAGGAAGATATACAAAAGTGTGTGTGTGTGTGTGTGTGAGTGAGGAAGATATACAAAAAGTTCTGACCTGACATCTGTATGAAATGTGTGTGTGTTGGACGTGTGTGTCTGTTTGTGTATGGTTAGTGTGTGTCCATTTATGTGTGTGTTTGTTGTGTGTGCATGTGTGTCTGTTTGTGTGTAATTGTGTAAATTGTGTATGTGTTTGGTAAGTGGTTGTATGTTTGTTGGGTGTGTGTGTGTGTGTGTGTGTGTGTGTGTGTGTGGTAGTTAGTGTGTGTCCATTTGTGTGTGTGTGTGTGTGTGTGTGTGTGTGTTGGGTGTGTGTATGGTGAGAGTGTGTCCATTTGTGTGTGTGTGTGTGTCCATTTCCATTTGTGTGTGTGTGTGTGTGTGTGTGTGTGTTGGATGTGTGTGTATGGTGTGTGTGTGTGTGTGTGTGTTGGATGTGTGTGTATGGTGTGTGTGTGTGTGTGTGTGTTGGATGTGTGTGTATGGTGTGTGTGTGTGTGTGTGTGTGTGTGTGTAGTAGTTAGTGTGTGTCCATTTGTGTGTGTGTGTTGGATGTGTATGCATGGTGAGTGTGTGTCCATTTGTGTGTGTGTGTGTGTGTGTGTGTGTGTGTGTGTGTGTTGGATGTGTGTGTATGGTGAGTGTGTGTCCATTTGTGTGTGTGTGTGTGTGTGTGTGTGTATGATCGACAGACAGTCAAACAGAGAGAATGTGTGTGCGTTGCCATGGTGACGTTGCCATGGTGAGGTTACCATGGTGAGGTTGCCATGTTGAGGTTACCATGTAACTGGTGGCTGGTGGCTTTAAGGCATGGTGGCAGCTTTAACCATAGGCTTTAACTGCTCTGTGACACCCTCAAACAGATCTAATGTACGACAAATCTGTACTTAGTATGAGCAAAAGGTTTACATTTTCCGAACCATAAGACCTTGCTGAACGCGTCCGTGTCACTTTGGTGTTTCTAGAGTAAAAATTGTTGATTGTGTCGCAGGTTGGAAACTTTGGGACGTTTAGAAAATCAGCACCTACTTTTGAATGGGAGTCAATGAGAGGAAGGGAGGGAACTGGCTGCACTCGGAGGCTCCCAGTTTAAATTGTGTTCGTCTCTCTGGTTTTTTGAGCACATGAAGAGATCCAGGATGAGCTTGTCTACAAGCATGCCCGAAATTATGTGTGTAGAGTGTAATCTGTGGCCGTGCTGACAGGATAGAGAGAAAAATGTGAGAGGATTTTTAGACCCTCTGTCACTCTGCCAACTGCCAACGTCCGAACATTCCGTCCCATTGACTTTCATGTTAAATCTGAATTTTGTCAGAAATTTTAATGATTTTAAAACTATACATATATCTGAAACTGTTGAAGATATCAATAAGCTGAGATATAGCTGAATAGTTGAAAGGTTTGTGAACAGTTTAAAAGTTGAATGAAGTCTGTAGCTGAAAGTATGCTGAAGCTATTAGAGGCTGAATGAAGCAGAAGATTTGAAGAGTTTGAAGACTGTTTCAATGTATTCCTATGGGAAAAAAATTGCAGAAAAAGTTAAATATTTTAAAAAGTATAAATAGTATGAAAGAGAAAAATAATAGCATAAATGTCCTGAAAAAGCTGCACGTTTTGATATATGAATTGTTGAAATAGCACAAAGTATGAAGAAGGAGTTAAACGCAGAAAAAGGGAAGAAGACTCAGAATAATAATAATAATAAGTTTAAAGAAACAAAATGGCCGAACAGAATAACAATACTGTGAATGCTTCCAGCATTCACACTAATAACTAGAAAAAGAAAGCATTTCCTGCAGAAAATGCGTGTGAATGCTGTAAGCAGCTGAACGCTATTGCTGAAGCAATGCTGAATAAGCTGAAGAAATCATTGAAACAAAGTTGAATTAGCTGAAGAACTGTTGAAAAAGTCTAACGTTGAAGCTGAAACATATAACTTGAAGATTAATGCCTTTTTAAGGACAAAAAGCAGTAGAAATGTAAAAAAAAAAAAAAAAAAAGGAGAAGAAAATGTTAAAATCCTGCATGTTGAAGATGTTTAACAGTTGAAGAGTTGAAATCTGCAGCTAGCCACAGCAAGGAAAACTGATGAACCAGCAGTAACATAGCTGAAGCAACAAGTGAGAATAGATTAAAAAGAAGGAACATGTAAGCAGGAAGCTGATTGACATGACGTGATGGAAAAAATCCTGAATTGTTTAGGTTTAAGTGTAATAAATGTGTGTTTAGTCTAAAAGCAGTAGAAATGTTGAAAAGGCAGAGGAATGTGTTGGAAAATCCTGCATTATTAACTCATTGAGTGCCGCGCTCCTTTCCAAAGTTTTAGTCAAGTGTACCGGCAAATTAGACCATATTTGACTTTTTATTTTAGAGCCATAGTGTATTCTATATTATTGCCACCAACACATACTGTAGCTCATTTGAAAGGTTTAACTTTATCCTTCAAATGGCCACAAACCGTTTGTTTCTACGTGCCTCCGTTCCTGAGAAAAGTCAAGCTAAACATGGCTGGGTTTCACCAAAATCCCTCCTTTTTTTCTAGAAAAGGAGATAGAGCGTCTTTTATGAAAGCTGCGCTGTTTGTGTCTGTCGCTCTTCAGACACTCGCATTTCTGGATCAAAGGGCTCGTATAAGATAAATATACACAACAATTGTTGTTCTATTCACAAAACCACCATCGGGGGCGGGGGGGGCGCCACTAAACAGCAATAACACAGACGCACCGTGCCGTGTCACAGCCTCTCGCCGCGGAACGTGAGGCTCTGCCGGCCACAGCGGCTCGCGAACACCGGTCCCGCCGGTGGTCGCGGTCCGTCTGTGGTACGGGTCGGTGGTGCCGGTCTGCTTTGGTCCAGAGACCATCAGATTTTACCGCGGGAGGACTTTGGGGAGGACACGGTGTTGCTCCAGATGAAGACCGGGCGGGACAGTGGGCTGAGAGCTTCCTGGTTCAGCTCCCAGCTGCTGCAGCCTCGCGGGTGAGAGCGGAGCAGCAGCGGAGCAGCTGCTGCATCCACATGCAGACCTCCGTTTGCAGAAGCTGAGTTATGATAAAAACTTCCAGATCATGAGCTGTCATGTGACTTTGATCGTCATCTATTTCAGTTCTCCTCGTCGTAGAGTCCCCAAATTTACATATAATGTGTATTAAAGTGTCTATTTTCATAATTTAAAAAAAAAGCAAAAAACAAAAAATTTCGTTTTTGGCACTCAACGCATGGGAACGAAAAACGAGAAATTACGTGGTTGGCACTCAATGAGTTAAGTCTAACAGTTGAGGAGTCTGCAGTCAGCTGCAAAAAGCACTGCTACAGAAAACAGATAAACAAGTGCTAACATGGCTAAAGTAATAAGTGAAAATAGATTAACAAATGGAACCTGTAAGAAGGAGGTTTATTTTGTATGAAATGATTGGAAATTATTTAAATTGTTGAAGATTAGCATAAAGAAATTGAAAAGCTGAAGTCTACTCAAATATATTTAAACATGACAGCATGAATACATTGTTGGACTATTACTAATATAGATTAAACAATATCTAGGTGGTTGGAAATTATTTGAATTGTTGAAGATTGTGGTGAAAGAAAAATTAACATTTTAAGTACACTCAAATTACTCTAATAAAAATTATATGTGTGTTGGATATGTGTGTATGGTCAGTGTGTGTCCGTGTGTGTGTGTGTGTGTGTGTGTGTGTGTGTGTGTGTGTGTGTGTGTGTGTGTGTCCGTGTGTGTGTGTGTGTGTGTGTGTGTTGGATATGTGTGTATGGTCAGTGTGTGTCCATTTGTGTGTGTGACCGACAGACAGTCAAATAGAGAGAATGTGTGTGCGTTGCCATGGTGACGTTGCCATGGTGAGGTTACCATGGTGAGGTTGCCATGTTGAGGTTACCATGTAACTGTTGGCTGGTGGCTTTAAGGTATGGTGGCAGCTTTAACCATAAGCTTTAACTGCTCTGTGACACCCTCAAACAGATCTAATGTACGACAAATCTGTACTTAGTACGAGCAAAAGGTTTACATTTTCCGAACCATAAGACCTTGCTGAACGCGTCCATGTCACTTTGGTGTTTCTAGAGTAAAAATTGTTGATTGGGTCGCAGGTTGGAAACTTTGGGACGTTTAGAAAATCAGCGCCTACTTTTGAATGGGAGTCAATGGGAGGAGAGAGGGAACTGGCTGCACTCGGAGGCTCCCAGTTTAAATTGTGTTCGTCTCTCTGGTTTTTTGAGCACATGAAGAGATCAAGGATGAGCTTGTCTACAAGCATGCCCGAAATTATGTGTGTAGAGTGTAATCTGTGGCCGTGCTGGCAGGATAGAGAGAAAAATGTGAGAGGATTTTTAGACCCTCTGTCACTCTACCAACTGCCAACGTCCGAACATTCCGTCCCATTGACTTTCATGTTAAATCTGAATTTTGTCAGAAATTTTAATGATTTTAAAACTATACATATATCTGAAACTGTTGAAGATATCAAAAAGCTGAGATATAGCTGAATAGTTGAAAGGTTTGTGAACAGTTTAAAAGTTGAATGAAGTCTGTAGCTGAAAGTATGCTGAAGCTATTAGAGGCTGAATGAAGCAGAAGATTTGAAGAGTTTGACGACTGTTTCAATGTATTCCTATGGGAAAAAAATTGCAGAAAAAGTTAAATATTTTAAAAAGTATAAATAGTATGAAAGAGAAAAATAATAGCATAAATGTCCTGAAAAAGCTGCACGTTTTGATATATGAATTGTTGAAATAGCACAAAGTATGAAGAAGTAGTTAAACACAGAAAAAGGGAAGAAGACTCAGAATAATAATAATAATAACTAGAAAATTTCCTCTCGGGAAATTTTGAATGGGCCACGGGAGCTACTGCGGGTTGTGCCATCTCTGTCAACATGGGAATCAAACCCACGATCTTAAGGTCAAGACAGAGCTGATCAGACAGACATGATCATCTTTCTATAAGCACTGATATGGAGGAGCTGTAACCACATTAGGTTAACTGTGTGTGTGTGTGTGTGTGTGTGTGTGTGTGTGTGTGTGTGTGTGTGTGTGTGTGTGTGTATGGTGTGTGTGTGTGTGTGTGTGTGTGTGTGTGTGTGACTGTAATCACATGAAGCTGGCTCTAGAGTCTGTGTGTGTGTTGTAGTTAGTTAGTAGCTGCATCCTGTGTCAGTCTGATTTAGCTGTGTCTGTGTTTATAAACATTTAAACGAGCGCCAGGTGGATTGTTTATGAAGTTAACGAGCTCTGGCCTGAGGATCAAAGAGGTTACCACGGCGATAGGGGCCCCCGCAGGCTGAGACAGACAGAAACATGGAGAAAAACAGCCATTTTCTGCCTCTAAACCGGTCTCACAATTAGGCTTAGCATGACAAAACGGTAACTCCTATCAGAACAAAACACAGATCAACGTTGCTCTAAGGACTTACTGAAAATTTCGGTACGATTTGGTGTTTCTACAGTAAATATTTTGGCGACGCTGGCAGTTTTAAAACATCAGGCCGTTCTGCTCCTCTCAGAAAATATTTGTATTGGACTCAATGAGGAGCAGGGACAGACGTGGCCGCACTCAGAGGCTGATTCTGTAAGTTCTGTAAGTCTCTCTGATATTTTGAGCACATGACATGAGAGATAACAAGTTTGTCTTACAAATTCTGAAAAAATTATGTCTGTAGAGTGTAAATTGTGGCCGTGCTCACAGTTTATCCAGAAAAAATACAGAATGTTTCTTCACTCTGTCCCACTCTAACTGATGATGTCACGCACTCTGACACGAACATTCTATGCAATACACACCCATTATAAACTCATAATTTCTCCAAAAATGATCATGGTCATTGATCAGGGATTGATCAAAAACTATATGACCTATCAAAACGTGGAGTAATACGACAATACACAAGACTTGTGTCTACTGTTTAAAGTTTAAATGGAGTCTCTAGGTGAAAGTATGCCTGAGCAGTAGACTTTTGTTAAACTCCAATGATTGGTCTTTTTCGCTCTTTTTTTCCCGCCCGTCCCATTGACTTACATGCAAAAATTTTGCGCAGTAAATCGCGACTTACGTCGCGAATAATTCGTACACTGTTGAGAAAAGTAATAGCACACCGATCCCGATCAGGACGCACATTTTGATATATAATTTGTCCTGCAACTCTTCGAGTTGCAGGACTAGTAGCGAACCGAAAGTTGGCCGGAAGTGGAAAAATAACTAGAAAAAGATAGCATTTCCTGCAGAAAATGCGTGTGAATGCTGAAAGCAGCTGAACGCTGTTGCTGAAGCAATGCTGAATGAGCTGAAGAAATTGTTGAATCAATGCTAAATTAGTTGACGAAACTGCTAAAGCAATGTTGAAAAGACTAATGCTAGAGTAGAGTAGAGTAGAGAGTAGAGGAATACTTTATTCATCCCTAGGAGGGAAAAAGCTGAAACATATAACTTGTAGTGTGAGATGAATGCCTTTTTAAAGGTAAAAAGCAGTAGAAATGCTAAAGGGAGAAGAAAACATTGAAATTCTGCATGTTTAAATGTAATGGTTAAATAGTTGAAATCTGCAGCTAACCTAACAGGAAGGACAACTGATGAACCAGCACTAACATAGCCGAAGCAATGGCTGAGAATATATTTAAAAGTAGAAGATGTGAGACTTTGTATGAAATGGCTGGAAATTACTTGAATTGTCAAAGAAGAGTTTGAAAAATTCCTGAATTTGGAAAAAAGTTAATGCCTACTGAAATACATTGTAAACTGACAGCAGAAGAACATTGTTGAAGAATATAGATCGAGCATTAGCTGAGAAGTAGAACATGTAAACAGCGGGTTTAATGGTGTGAAATGGTTGAGAAGAGCCTCAGTAGTTTAGGATACGTGTAAAACAATGTGTTCAACATGACCAAAATGGGGAAATGTGTATTTTCAGTTTAAATAGCTAAAGAACAAAATTAACAGCAACGAGTCCATTAACTACAACAGGAAGATAGAGAGGTACATACAAAACAGTCAGACAACTGTAGGAAAAGTGTGTGTGTGTGTGTGTGTGTGTGTGTGTGTGTGTGTGTGTGTGTGTGTGTGTGTGTGTGTGTGTGTGTGTGTGTGTGTGTGTGTGCGTGTGTGTGTGTGTGTGTGTGTGAGGAAGATATACATAAAGTTCTGACCTGACAACTGTATGAAATGTGTGTGTGTTGGACGTGTGTGTCTGTTTGTGTATGGTTAGTGTGTGTCCATTTGTGTGTGTGTTTGTTGTGTGTGCATGTGTGTCTGTTTGTGTGTAATTGTGTAAATTGTGTATGTGTTTGGTAAGTGGTTGTATGTTTGTTGGGTGTGTGTGTGTGTGTGTGTGTGTGTGTGTGTGTGTGTGTGTGTGTGTGTGTGTGTTTGTGTGTGTGTGGTAGTTAGTGTGTGTCCATTTGTGTGTGTGTGTGTGTGTGTGTTGGATGTGTGTGTATGGTGAGTGTGTGTCCATTTGTGTGTGTGTGTCCATTTGTGTGTGTGCGTGTGTGTGTATGGTGTGTGTGTGTGTGTGTGTGTGTGTGTGTGTGTGTGTGTGTGTAGTAGTAGTTAGTGTGTGTCCATTTGTGTGTGTGTGTTGGATGTGTATGCATGGTGAGTGTGTGTCCATTTGTGTGTGTGTTGGATGTGTGTGTATGGTGAGTGTGTGTCCATTTGTGTGTGTGTGTGTGTGTGTGTGTGTGTGTGTCCATTTGTGTGTGTGTGTGTGTGTGTGTGTGTTGGATGTGTGTGTGTGTGTGGTAGTTAGTGTGTGTCCATTTGTGTGTGTGTGTGTGTGTGTATGACCGACAGACAGTCAGACAGAGAGAATGTGTGTGCGTTGCCATGGTGACGTTGCCATGGTGAGGTTACCATGGTGAGGTTGCCATGTTGAGGTTACCATGTAACTGTTGGCTGGTGGCTTTAAGGCATGGTGGCAGCTTTAACCATAGGCTTTAACTGCTCTGTGACACCCTCAAACAGATCTAATGTACGACAAATCTGTACTTAGTACGAGCAAAAGGTTTACATTTTCCGAACCATAAGACCTTGCTGAACGCGTCCGTGTCACTTTGGTGTTTCTAGAGTAAAAATTGTTGATTGTGTCGCAGGTTGGAAACTTTGGGACGTTTAGAAAATCAGCGCCTACTTTTGAATGGGAGTCAATGAGAGGAAGGGAGGGAAGTGGCCGCACTCGGAGGCTCCCAGTTCAAATTGTGTTCGTCTCTCTGGTTTTTTGAGCACATGAAGAGATCAAGGATGAGCTTGTCTACAAGCATGCCCGAAATTATGTGTGTAGAGTGTAATCTGTGGCCGTACTGACAGGATAGAGAGAAAAATGTGAGAGGATTTTTAGACCCTCTGTCACTCTACCAACTGCCAACGTCCGAACATTCCGTCCCATTGACTTTCATGTTAAATCTGAATTTTGTCAGAAATTTTAATGATTTTAAAACTATACATATATCTGAAACTGTTGAAGATATCAATAAGCTGAGATATAGCTGAATAGTTGAAAGGTTTGTGAACAGTTTAAAAGTTGAATGAAGTCTGTAGCTGAAAGTATGCTGAAGCTATTAGAGGCTGAATGAAGCAGAAGATTTGAAGAGTTTGAAGACTGTTTCAATGTATTTCCTATGAGAGAAAAATTGCACAAAAAGTTAAATATTTTAAAAAGTATAAATAGTATGAAAGAGAAAAATAATAGCAATATTGTCCTGAAAAAGCTGCACGTTTTGATATATGAATTGTTGAAATAGCACAAAGTATGAAGAAGGAGTTAAACGCAGAAAAAGGGAAGAAGAAGTAAGAATAATAATAATAATAAGTATAAAGATTTGAATAACAATAGTGTGAATGCTTCCAGCATTCACACTAACTAGGAAAAAATCCACACAATAACAGTAGTGCCCGGGCTTCGCCCGGGCACTGGTCCCTGCAGCTATTTCATAGCTGTAGGGATCAGTGCCCGGTGCGATTGCCCGTGGCCCTAATAACTAGAAAATTTCCTCTCGGGAAATTTTGAATGGGCCACGGGAGCTACTGCGGGTTGTGCCATCTCTGTCAACATGGGAATCAAACCCACGATCTTAAGGTCAAGACAGAGCTGATCAGACAGACACATGATCATCTTTCTATAAGCACTGATATGGAGGAGCTGTAACCACATTAGGTTACCTGTGTGTGTGTGTGTGTGTGTGTGTGTGTGTGTGTGTGTGTGTGTGTGTGTGTGTGTGTGTGTGTGTGTGTGACTGTAATCACATGAAGCTGGCTCTAGAGTCTGTGTGTGTGTGTGTGACTGACTTGTCACATAGTTAGTTAGTAGCTGCATCCTGTGTCAGTCTGATTTAGCTGTGTCTGTGTTTATAAACATTTAAACGAGCGCCAGGTGGATTGTTTATGAAGTTAACGAGCTCTGGCCTGAGGATCAAAGAGGTTACCACGGCGATAGGGGCCCCCGCAGGCTGAGACAGACAGAAACGTGGAGAAAAACAGCCATTTTCTGCCTCTAAACCGGCCTCACAATTAGGCTTAGCATGACAAAACGGTAACTCCTATCAGAACAAAACACAGATCAACGTTGCTCTAAGGACTTACTGAAAATTTCGGTACGATTTGGTGTTTCTACAGTAAATATTTTGGCGACGCTGGCAGTTTTAAAACATCAGGCCGTTCTGCTCCTCTCAGAAAATATTTGTATTGGACTCAATGAGGAGCAGAGACAGACGTGGCCGCACTCAGAGGCTGATTCTGTAAGTTCTGTAAGTCTCTCTGATATTTTGAGCACATGACATGAGAGATAACAAGTTTGTCTTACAAATTCTGAAAAAATTATGTCTGTAGAGTGTAAATTGTGGCCGTGGTGGCAATTTATCCAGAAAAAATACAGAATGTTTCTTCACTCTCTCCCACTCTAACCGATGATGTCACGCACTCTGACACGAACATTCCATGCAATACACACCCATTATAAACTCATAATTTCTCCAAAAATGATCATGGTCATTGATCAGGGATTGATCAAAAACTATATGACCTATCAAAACGTGGAGTAATACGACAATACACAAGACTTGTGTCTACTGTTTAAAGTTTAAATGGAGTCTCTAGGTGAAAGTATGCCTGAGCAGTAGACTTTTGTTAAACTCCAATGATTGGTCTTTTTCGGTCTTTTTTTTTCGCCCGTCCCATTGACTTACATGCAAAATTTTTGCGCAGTTTTTCGCGACTACGTCGCGAAAAATTCGTAAACTGTTGAGAAAAGTAATAGCACAGCGATCCCGATCAGGACGCACATTTTGATATATAATATGTCCTGCAACTCTTCGAGTTGCAGGACTAGTAGCGAATCGAAATCTGGCCGGAAGATGAAAAATAATAAAAACTAGAAAATTTCCTCTCGGGAAATTTTGAATGGGCCACGGGAGCTACTGCGGGTTGTGCCATCTCTGTCAACATGGGAATCAAACCCACGATCTTAAGGTCAAGACAGAGCTGATCAGACAGACACATGATCATCTTTCTATAAGCACTGATATGGAGGAGCTGTAACCACATTAGGGTGTGTGTGTGTGTGTGTGTGTGTGTGTGTGTGTGTGTGTGTGTGTGTGTGTGTGTGTGTGTAATCACATGAAGCTGGCTCTAGAGTCTGTGTGTGTGACTGACTTGTCACATAGTTAGTTAGTAGCTGCATCCTGTGTCAGTCTGATTTAGCTGTGTCTGTGTTTATAAACATTTAAACGAGCGCCAGGTGGATTGTTTATGAAGTTAACGAGCTCTGGCCTGAGGATCAAAGAGGTTACCACGGCGATAGGGGCCCCCGCAGGCTGAGACAGACAGAAACGTGGAGAAAAACAGCCATTTTCTGCCTCTAAACCGGCCTCACAATTAGGCTTAGCATGACAAAACGGTAACTCCTATCAGAACAAAACACAGATCAATGTTGCTCTAAGGACTTACTGAAAATTTCGGTACGATTTGGTGTTTCTACAGTAAATATTTTGGCGACGCTGGCAGTTTTAAAACATCAGGCCGTTCTGCTCCTCTCAGAAAATATTTGTATTGGACTCAATGAGGAGCAGGGACAGACGTGGCCGCACTCAGAGGCTGATTCTGTAAGTTCTGTAAGTCTCTCTGATATTTTGAGCACATGACATGAGAGATAACAAGTTTGTCTTACAAATTCTGAAAAAATTATGTCTGTAGAGTGTAAATTGTGGCCGTGGTGGCAATTTATCCAGAAAAAATACAGAATGTTTCTTCACTCTCTCCCACTCTAACCGATGATGTCACGCACTCTGACACGAACATTCCATGCAATACACACCCATTATAAACTCATAATTTCTCCAAAAATGATCATGGTCATTGATCAGGGATTGATCAAAAACTATATGACCTATCAAAACGTGGAGTAATACGACAATACACAAGACTTGTGTCTACTGTTTAAAGTTTAAATGGAGTCTCTAGGTGAAAGTATGCCTGAGCAGTAGACTTTTGTTAAACTCCAATGATTGGTCTTTTTCGGTCTTTTTTTTTCGCCCGTCCCATTGACTTACATGCAAAATTTTTGCGCAGTTTTTCGCGACTACGTCGCGAAAAATTCGTAAACTGTTGAGAAAAGTAATAGCACAGCGATCCCGATCAAGACGCACGTTTTGATATATAATATGTCCTGCAACTCTTCGAGTTGCAGGACTAGTAGCACATCGAAATCTGGCCGGAAGTGGAAAAATAATAACTAGAAAATTTCCTCTCGGGAAATTTTGAATGGGCCGCGGGGCTACTGCCGATTTTGCCATCTCTGTCAACATGGGAATCAAACCCACGATCTTAAGCGCAAGACAGAGCTGATCAGACAGACACATGATCATCTTTCTATAAGCACTGATATGGAGGAGCTGTAACCACATTAGGTTAACTGTGTGTGTGTGTGTGTGTGTGTGTGTGTGTGTGTGTGTGTGTGTGTGTGTGACACCAACAAGGTTTAACTTTAAAACCAGATTAAATCATGGTTTAAGTTTAAATTCTGTTGCACGTTAACTGTGTTTTAATCACATGAAGGTGTGTGTGTGTTTGTGTGTGTGTGTGTGTGTGACTGTAATCACATGAAGCTGGCTCTAGAGTCTGTGTGTGTGTGTGACTGACTTGACACATAGTTAGTTAGTAGCTGCATCCTGTGTCAGTCTGATTTAGCTGTGTCTGTGTTTATAAACATTTAAACGAGCGCCAGGTGGATTGTTTATGAAGTTAACGAGCCCTGGCCTGAGGATCAAAGAGGTTACCACGGCGATAGGGGCCCCCGCAGGCTGAGACAGACAGAAACGTGGAGAAAAACACCCATTTTCTGCCTCTAAACCGGCCTCACAATTAGGCTTAGCATGACAAAACGGTAACTCCTATCAGAACAAAACACAGATCAACGTTGCTCTAAGGACTTAATGAAAATTTCGGTACGATTTGGTGTTTCTACAGTAAATATTTTGGCGACGCTGGCAGTTTTAAAACATCAGGCCGTTCTGCTCCTCTCAGAAAATATTTGTATTGGACTCAATGAGGAGCAGGGACAGACGTGGCCGCACTCAGAGGCTGATTCTGTAAGTTCTGTAAGTCTCTCTGATATTTTGAGCACATGACATGAGAGATAACAAGTTTGTCTTACAAATTCTGAAAAAATTATGTCTGTAGAGTGTAAATTGTGGCCGTGGTGGCAATTTATCCAGAAAAAATACAGAATGTTTCTTCACTCTCTCCCACTCTAACCGATGATGTCACGCACTCTGACACGAACATTCCATGCAATACACACCCATTATAAACTCATAATTTCTCCAAAAATGATCATGGTCATTGATCAGGGATTGATCAAAAACTATATGACCTATCAAAACGTGGAGTAATACGACAATACACAAGACTTGTGTCTACTGTTTAAAGTTTAAATGGAGTCTCTAGGTGAAAGTATGCCTGAGCAGTAGACGTTTGTTAAACTCCAATGATTGGTCTTTTTCGCTCTTTTTTTTTCGCCCGTCCCATTGACTTACATGCAAAATTTTGCGCAGTAAATCGCGACTTACGTCGCGAAAAATTCGTAAACTGTTGAGACAAGTAATAGCACAGTGATCCCGATCAAGCCGCACGTTTTGATATATAATATGTCCTGCAACTCTTCGAGTTGCAGGACTAGTTGCGAATCGAAATTCGTCCGGAAGATGAAGGAGAATAATAACTAGAAAAAGATAGCATTTCCTGCAGAAAATGCGTGTGAATGCTGAAAGCAGCTGAACGCTATTGCTGAAGCAATGCTGAATTAGCTGAAGAAATTGTTGAATCAATGCTAAATTAGTTGACGAAACTGCTAAAGCAATGTTGAAAAGACTAATGCTAGAGTAGAGTAGAGAGTAGATGAATACTTTATTCATCCCTAGGAGGGAAAAAGCTGAAACATATAACTTGTAGTGTGAGATGAATGCCTTTTTAAAGGTAAAAAGCAGTAGAAATGCTAAAGGGAGAAGAAAACATTGAAATTCTGCATGTTTAAATGTAATGGTTAAATAGTTGAAATCTGCAGCTAACCTAACAGGAAGGACAACTGATGAACCAGCACTAACATAGCTGAAGCAATGGCTGAGAATATATTTAAAAGTAGAAGATGTGAGACTTTGTATGAAATGGCTGGAAATTACTTGAATTGTCAAAGAAGAGTTTGAAAAATTCCTGAATTAGGAAAAAAGTTAATGCCTACTGAAATACATTGTAAACTGACAGCAGAAGAACATTGTTGAAGAATATAGATGGAGCATTAGCTGAGGAGTAGAACATGTAAACAGCGGGTTTAAGGCGAGACACCCCAGGTGAATAGGGTAAAAAATTTAACTAACAGCTATTGCCATGAAACTTTCTATGTTTATTACTTAGATTGAGACAATTATTTTTTGTATTACATGTTTTCTTAAATATTATGCTTACATATGGAAATTAGACATTACATGGAACAACCTCCAGGCCGAACTGAAATTGTCTGAACTTGTATCTTTTAATGTTTTTCGACACTTCTTAAAGGTCCGACAACAAAAATCATTTGAGCGGTGCCTTTGCTGACCAACCTTGTCACCTTGACCTCCTGCTCCCTGCACTTTTTGTTTTAACCTCCATTGTAACATGGCCCTATTTAATATAATGTAATACTGTAATGTATATTGTTGTATATTGTATTTTGTAATTTATAATGTTGACGACGTGTGCTGCTGCCCTCTTGGCCAGGTCGCCCTTGAAAATGAGATCTCGATCTCAACGGGTCTTTTACCTGGTTAAATAAAGGCTAAATAAAATAAAAATAATTAAATATGCGTGAATTTGTGTACATTTCCAGACCCGAAATCTGAAGATTGGATAAAGCCACTTTCAAAATTCTTGTTTTATTTTGTTGACATTTTAAAGTCAAAAGTTTTTACAGAGGGGATTTTGGATATCTCTTTTTATCACTTTGTAAATGAGAAAATACTGTCACCAGCCCTAAAAAATCAAATTTCGCCCTGTTTTTAGGTATAAATTGTTGTATAAATGAGGCTGTGAATGATATATCAACAATCCCCTCTGTAAAAACCTTCAGAATATAGGCGGGAATACAACTGGAAGGTTTGGTGTCTGTAAGTGCTGCTGAACTGGAGATTTCGGGTCCAGAGTATAAGAAAAAGCTCATTTTGAGAAAACGGCCTTTAAAGATTCTATTGCAAAAATTCCACAAATTGGCTCTATGCACAGCTCTACTTCCTGAACTTAAGGCAGCTCCTTTGTTTCCTGTATTACATTATTGGACAAACTGATTAATCCAGGTGTGTCTGACCAATGTGACTACTCAGACACACCTGGATTAATCAGTTTGTCAGTAAATAAAAGAGCTGCCTTGAATTTAGAAAGCAGTGGAGCTGTGCATAGAGCCCATTGTTACTGGAAACAAGAGTGTCTGGCCACTGTGAATTTTAAGGTGTGTGGGCCAGTAGGTCAGAGAAAATAAATAAATAAATAAAAATAAAAATAAGAAACACTTTAGGTGTAGCCTAGTTGGGCTCATCTGTAATATGACAACCAATGTTTTCAGTTTCTCTCTGTCTGGCTAAAAATCATATCTGGCCCATGTCAGTGTCACATCCGTTTCACCTCTGTCACTGAGAAGTAAACTACTGCACAACACGTGATTCTGAGGATCGATGCTCATTTTAAGCCCTGTACCAGCGCAGGGACATATTAAATCTCCGATCAGTTCATTCAGACGTCTGATGTGTAAAAAAAAAAAAAAAAAGCCACCGCTGTGTATCGCGCTGTCTCCGGCGGCAAACACTCGTTTTTTTACGGGTGACAGCTTCCGCGATGACGCACTTTGTAAAGGGATCTTATGGCTCGGTGAGTTTCTGTGCTGTGTCTTTTGTTGTCTAGCAAGTGAGAGTTGCTGTTTTATTTTACGTGAGGATTTAAATCGATTTCCTTTCCCCGTTTTTAAAAGTCCCTCCGCTGTTCAGAGCGCATCACGTGATGCTTCTAAACGAATCACGCTGTCGGAAAACGACACCAGCCAATGAGACCCTCCCTCGTACTTTTACGATTCGTCGCTGGTACAAAGGAAATTACCATTTTTGGAACCGACACATTAGTGCAGGAGAGAGAGAGGGAGAGAGAGAGAGAGATAGAGAGAGAGCTTCACAGCGATACCTGATATGACAGGAGTCTGAACAGACGCGGCTCGCTCCGCGATAGAACGCTCAGTTCTGGTGAATTTAGGAGAAATCTACAGGCGACACCAGTCAAAGTGAAGTAAAATAAACACCCATAACGTGTATTTTAGACTATTTTTTTGTATTAGTCTGAAAGAAGACATGTTATGGAAGCAAAATAGCCCAAAATCTCAAAATTGATAAGTGCATGAAAAAACGATGTTTTTGCCTGCCGTGTCTCGCCTTAATGGTGTGAAATGGTTGAGAAGAGCCTCAGTAGTTTAGGATACGTGTAAAACAATGTGTTCAACATGACCAAAATGGGGAAATGTGTATTTTCAGTTTAAATAGCTAAAGAACAAAATTAACAGCAACGAGTCCATTAACTACAACAGGAAGATAGAGAGGTACACAAAACAGTCAGACAACTGTAGGAAAAGTGTGTGTGTGTGTGTGTGTGTGTGTGTGTGTGTGTGGGGGGGGGGGGGTAGTTAGTGTGTGTGTATGGTGAGTGCGTGTCCATTTGTGTGTGAGTGTGTGTCCGTGTGTGTGTGTGTGTGTGTGGTAGTTAGTGTGTGTCCATTTGTGTGTGTGTGTGTTGGATGTGTGTGCATGGTGAGTGTGTGTGTGTGTCCATTTGTGTGTGTGTGTGTGTGTTGGATGTGTGTGTATGGTGAGTGTGTGTCCATTTTTGTGTATGTATGTGTGTGTGTGTGTGTGTGTGGTAGTTAGTGTGTGTCCATCGGTGTGTGTGTGTTGGATGTGTGTGTGTGTGTGTGTGTGTGTGACACTGACAGACTGAGAGAGAATGTGTGTGAATATATGAATTGCTGAAATAGCACAAAGTATGAAGGAGGAGTTAGATCCTGAAAAAGAGCGGAAGAAGTAAGAATAATAATAAGATAGATAGATAGATAGATAGATAGATAGATAGATAGATAGATAAGGAGAGAGGGAGAGAGAGGGAGGGACACACACACACACACACACACACAGGTAGATATAAATAGACAAACAGACAGACAGATAGATAGATAGATAGATAGATAGATTATAGATAGATAGATAGATAGATAGATAGATAGATAGATAGATAGATAGATATATATATATAGAGAGAAGGAGAGAGGGAGAGAGAGGGAGGGAGGGAGAAGAGAGAGAGATAAGGAGAGGGATGGATAGAGAGAGGGAAGGAGGGAGACAGAAGAGAGAGAGGGAAGGATAGAGAGAGAGAGGAAGGGAAGGAGAGAGGGAAGGAGGGAGACAGAAGAGAGAGAGGGAAGGATAGAGAGAGGGAAGAAGGGAGGGAGAGAGGGAGGGAAGGATAGAGAGAGGGAGGAAGGGAAGGAGAGAGGGAAGGAGGGAGACAGAAGAGAGAGGGAGGAAGGGAAGGAGAGAGGTCAGGATAGAGAGAGGGAGGGAGAGAGGGAAGGAGGGAGACAGAAGAGAGAGAGGGAAGGATAGAGAGAGGGAGGAAGGGAAGGAGAGAGGGAAGGAGGGAGACAGAAGAGAGAGAGGGAAGGATAGAGAGAGGGAGGAAGGGAAGGAGAGAGGGAAGGATAGAGAGAGGGAGGGAGAGAGGGAAGGAGGGAGACAGAAGAGAGAGAGGGAAGGATAGAGAGAGGGAGGAAGGGAGGGAGAGAGGGAAGGAGGGAGACAGAAGAGAGAGAGGGAAGG
>NC_140917.1:34716367-34738867 GCF_045865225.1 Trachurus japonicus
TTTTAAAACAGCCAAATACCTAAAAACTGTTGAAGATATCAATAAGCTGAGTAATATGTGAATAGATTAAAAGTTCGTCTACAGTTTAAAAGTCAAATGGAGTCTGTGGGAGAAAGTATGCTGACGTTTTAGAGGTTCAAAGTAGTAAGAACATTTTAAAAGTTTGAAGATGTTTTCAATGCATTCCTATGGGAAAAAATTAGCAGAAAAAGTTAAATATTTTAAAAAGTATAAATAGTTAAAAAGAGAAAAGTAATGCCGATAAAGTTCAAAAAAAGCTGCACGTTTTGATATATGAATTGTTGAAATCGCACAAAGTATGAAGGACTAGTTTAAAACCGTAGAAAGGCGGAAAGTAGTAAGAAGAAAAATAAAGAAAATGGCCGAACCGAATAACAATAGTGTGAATGCCTTTTGCATTCACACTAATAATAATAATAAGAAGAAAAAATCCACACAATAACAGTAGTGCCCGGGCTTCGCCCGGGCACTGGTCCCTGCAGCTATTTCATAGCTGTTGGGACCAGTGCCCGGTGCGATTGCCCGTGGCCCTAACTAGGAAAAAATCCACACAATAACAGTAGTGCCCGGGCTTCGCCCGGGCACTGGTCCCTGCAGCTATTTCATAGCTGTTGGGACCAGTGCCCGGTGCGATTGCCCGTGGCCCTAATAAGTTTAAAGAAACAAAATGGCCGAACAGAATAACAATACTGTGAATGCTTCCAGCATTCACACTAACTAGAAAAAGATAGCATTTCCTGCAGAAAATGCGTGTGAATGCTGAAAGCAGCTGAACGCTGTTGCTGAAGCAATGCTGAATCAGCTGAAGAAATTGTTGAATCAATGCTAAATTAGTTGACGAAACTGCTAAAGCAATGTTGAAAAGACTAATGCTAGAGTAGAGTAGAGTAGAGAGTAGAGGAATACTTTATTCATCCCTAGGAGGGAAAAAGCTGAAACATATAACTTGTAGTGTGAGATGAATGCCTTTTTAAAGGTAAAAAGCAGTAGAAATGCTAAAGGGAGAAGAAAACATTGAAATTCTGCATGTTTAAATGTAATGGTTAAATAGTTGAAATCTGCAGCTAACCTAACAGGAAGGACAACTGATGAACCAGCACTAACATAGCCGAAGCAATGGCTGAGAATATATTTAAAAGTAGAAGATGTGAGACTTTGTATGAAATGGCTGGAAATTACTTGAATTGTCAAAGAAGAGTTTGAAAAATTCCTGAATTTGGAAAAAAGTTAATGCCTACTGAAATACATTGTAAACTGACAGCAGAAGAACATTGTTGAAGAATATAGAGCATTAGCTGAGGAGTAGAACATGTAAACAGCGGGTTTAATGGTGTGAAATGGTTGAGAAGAGCCTCAGTAGTTTAGGATACGTGTAAAACAATGTGTTCAACATGACCAAAATGGGGAAATGTGTATTTTCAGTTTAAATAGCTAAAGAACAAAATTAACAGCAACGAGTCCATTAACTACAACAGGAAGATAGAGAGGTACATACAAAACAGTCAGACAACTGTAGGAAAAGTGTGTGTGTGTGTGTGTGTGTGTGTGTGTGTGTGTGTGTGTGTGTGTGTGTGTGTGTGTGTGTGTGTGTGTGTGTGTGTGTGTGTGTGTGTGTGAGGAAGATATACAAAAAGTTCTGACCTGACAACTGTATGAAATGTGTGTGTGTTGGACGTGTGTGTCTGTTTGTGTATGGTTAGTGTGTGTCCATTTGTGTGTGTGTTTGTTGTGTGTGCATGTTTGTCTGTTTGTGTGTAATTGTGTAAATTGTGTATGTGTTTGGTAAGTGGTTGTATGTTTGTTGGGTGTGTGTGTGTGTGTGTGTGTGTGTGTGTGTGTGTTTGTGTGTGTGTGGTAGTTAGTGTGTGTCCATTTGTGTGTGTGTGTGTGTTGGATGTGTGTGTATGGTGAGTGTGTGTCCATTTGTGTGTGTGTGTCCATTTGTGTGTGTGCGTGTGTGTGTATGGTGTGTGTGTGTGTGTGTGTGTGTGTGTAGTAGTAGTTAGTGTGTGTCCATTTGTGTGTGTGTGTTGGATGTGTATGCATGGTGAGTGTGTGTCCATTTGTGTGTGTGTGTGTGTGTGTGTGTGTGTGTGTGTGTGTCCATTTGTGTGTGTGTGTGTGTGTGTGTGTGTGTTGGATGTGTGTGTGTGTGTGGTAGTTAGTGTGTGTCCATTTGTGTGTGTGTGTGTGTGTGTGTGTGTATGACCGACAGACAGTCAGACAGAGAGAATGTGTGTGCGTTGCCATGGTGACGTTGCCATGGTGAGGTTACCATGGTGAGGTTGCCATGTTGAGGTTACCATGTAACTGTTGGCTGGTGGCTTTAAGGCATGGTGGCTGCTTTAACCATAGGCTTTAACTGCTCTGTGACACCCTCAAACAGATCTAATGTACGACAAATCTGTACTTAGTACGAGCAAAAGGTTTACATTTTCCGAACCATAAGACCTTGCTGAACGCGTCCATGTCACTTTGGTGTTTCTAGAGTAAAAATTGTTGATTGTGTCGCAGGTTGGAAACTTTGGGACGTTAATGCCTACTGAAATACATTGTAAACTGACAGCAGAAGAACATTGTTGAAGAATATAGATCGAGCATTAGCTGAGGAGTAGAACATGTAAACAGCGGGTTTAATGGTGTGAAATGGTTGAGAAGAGCCTCAGTAGTTTAGGATACGTGTAAAACAATGTGGGGAAAATGGGGAAATGTGTATTTTCAGTTTAAATAGCTAAAGAACAAAATTAACAGCAACGAGTCCATTAACTACAACAGGAAGATAGAGAGGTACATACAAAACAGTCAGACAACTGTAGGAAAAGTGTGTGTGTGTGTGTGTGTGTGTGTGTGTGTGTGTGTGTGTGTGTGTGTGTGTGTGAGTGAGTGAGGAAGATATACAAAAAGTTCTGACCTGACAACTGTATGAAATGTGTGTGTGTTGGACGTGTGTGTCTGTTTGTGTATGGTTAGTGTGTGTCCATTTGTGTGTGTGTTTGTTGTGTGTGCATGTGTGTCTGTTTGTGTGTAATTGTGTAAATTGTGTATGTGTTTGGTAAGTGGTTGTATGTTTGTTGGGTGTGTGTGTGTGTGTGTGTGTTTGTGTGTGTGTGTGTGTTGGATGTGTGTGTATGGTGTGTGTGTGTGTGTGTGTGTGTGTGTGTGTGTGTGTGTGTGTGTGTGTGTGTGTGTGTAGTAGTTAGTGTGTGTCCATTTGTGTGTGTGTGTGTTGGATGTGTATGCATGGTGAGTGTGTGTCCATTTGTGTGTGTGTGTGTGTGTGTGTGTGTGTGTGTGTGTGTTGGATGTGTGTGTATGGTGAGTGTGTGTCCATTTGTGTGTGTGTATGTGTGTGTTGGATGTGTGTGTGTGTGTGTGTGTGTGGTAGTTAGTGTGTGTCCATTTGTGTGTGTGTGTATATGACCGACAGACAGCCAGACAGAGAGAATGTGTGCGTTGCCATGGTGACGTTGCCATGGTGAGGTTACCATGGTGAGGTTACCATGGTGAGGTTGCCATGTAGAGGTTACCATGTAACTGTTGGCTGGTGGCTTTAAGGCATGGTGGCTGCTTTAACCATAGGCTTTAACTGCTCTGTGACACCCTCAAACAGATCTAATGTACGACAAATCTGTACTTAGTACGAGCAAAAGGTTTACATTTTCCGAACCATAAGACCTTGCTGAACGCGTCCATGTCACTTTGGTGTTTCTAGAGTAAAAATTGTTGATTGTGTCGCAGGTTGGAAACTTTGGGACGTTTAGAAAATCAGCGACTACTTTTGAATGGGAGTCAATGAGAGGAGAGAGGGAAATGGCTGCACTCGGAGGCTCCCAGTTTAAATTGTGTTTGTCTCTCTGGTTTTTTGAGCACATGAAGAGATCGAGGATGAGCTTGTCTACAAGCATGCCCGAAATTATGTGTGTAGAGTGTAATCTGTGGCCGTGCTGGCAGGATAGAGAGAAAAATGTGAGAGGATTTTTAGACCCTCTGTCACTCTACCAACTGCCAACGTCCGAACATTCCGTCCCATTGACTTTCATGTTAAATCTGAATTTTGTCAGAAATTTTAATGATTTTAAAACTATACATATATCTGAAACTGTTGAAGATATCAATAAGCTGAGATATAGCTGAATAGTTGAAAGGTTTGTGAACAGTTTAAAAGTTGAATGAAGTCTGTAGCTGAAAGTATGCTGAAGCTATTAGAGGCTGAATGAAGCAGAAGATTTGAAGAGTTTGAAGACTGTTTCAATTCATTTCCTATGAGAGAAAAATTGCACAAAAAGTTAAATATTTTAAAAAGTATAAATAGTATGAAAGAGAAAAATAATAGCAATATTGTCCTGAAAAAGCTGCACGTTTTGATATATGAATTGTTGAAATAGCACAAAGTATGAAGGAGCAGAAAACTGCTGAAAAAGGGTGAAAGAAGTAAGAATAATAACTAGAAAAAGATAGCATTTCCTGCAGAAAATGCGTGTGAATGCTGAAAGCAGCTGAACGCTGTTGCTGAAGCAATGCTGAATGAGCTGAAGAAATTGTTGAATTAATGCTAAATTAGTTGACGAAACTGCTAAAGCAATGTTGAAAAGACTAATGCTAGAGTAGAGTAGAGAGTAGAGGAATACTTTATTCATCCCTAGGAGGGAAAAAGCTGAAACATATAACTTGTAGTGTGAGATGAATGCCTTTTTAAAGGTAAAAAGCAGTAGAAATGCTAAAGGGAGAAGAAAACATTGAAATTCTGCATGTTTAAATGTAATGGTTAAATAGTTGAAATCTGCAGCTAACCTGACAGGAAGGACAACTGATGAACCAGCACTAACATAGCCGAAGCAATGGCTGAGAATATATTTAAAAGTAGAAGATGTGAGACTTTGTATGAAATGGCTGGAAATTACTTGAATTGTCAAAGAAGAGTTTGAAAAATTCCTGAATTAGGAAAAAAGTTAATGCCTACTGAAATACATTGTAAACTGACAGCAGAAGAACATTGTTGAAGAATATAGATCGAGCATTAGCTGAGGAGTAGAACATGTAAACAGCGGGTTTAATGGTGTGAAATGGTTGAGAAGAGCCTCAGTAGTTTAGGATATGTGTAAAACAATGTGTTCAACATGACCAAAATGGGGAAATGTGTATTTTCAGTTTAAATAGCTAAAGAACAAAATTAACAGCAACGAGTCCATTAACTACAACAGGAAGATAGAGAGGTACATACAAAACAGTCAGACAACTGTAGGAAAAGTGTGTGTGTGTGTGTGTGTGTGTGTGTGTGTGTGTGTGTGTGTGTGTGTGTGTGAGAGAGAGAGTGAGGAAGATATACAAAAGTGTGTGTGTGTGTGTGTGTGTGTGTGTGTGTGTGTGTGTGTGTGTGTGTGTGTGTGTGTGTGTGTGTGTGTGTGTGTGTGTGTGAGTGAGGAAGATATACAAAAAGTTCTGACCTGACAACTGTATGAAATGTGTGTGTGTTGGACGTGTGTGTCTGTTTGTGTATGGTTAGTGTGTGTCCATTTGTGTGTGTGTTTGTTGTGTGTGCATGTGTGTCTGTTTGTGTGTAATTGTGTAAATTGTGTATGTGTTTGGTAAGTGGTTGTATGTTTGTTGGGTGTGTGCGTGTGCGTGTGTGTGTGTGTGTGTGTTTGTGTGTGTGTGTGTGGTAGTTAGTGTGTGTCCATTTGTGTGTGTGTGTTGGATGTGTGTGTATGGTGAGTGTGTGTGTGTGTGTGTGTGTGTGTTTGTGTGTGTGTGTGTGTGGTAGTTAGTGTGTGTCCATTTGTGTGTGTGTGTGTGTTGGATGTGTGTGTATGGTGAGTGTGTGTCCATTTGTGTGCGTGTGTGTTGGATGGTGTGTATGGTGTGTGTGTGTGTGTGTGTAGTAGTTAGTGTGTGTCCATTTGTGTGTGTGTGTTGGATGTGTATGCATGGTGAGTGTGTGTCCATTTGTGTGTGTGTGTGTGTGTGTGTGTGTTGGATGTGTGTGTATGGTGAGTGTGTGTCCATTTGTGTGTGTGTGTGTGTGTGTGTGGTAGTTAGTGTGTGTCCATTTGTGTGTGTGTGTGTATGACCGACAGACAGTCAGACAGAGAGAATGTGTGCGTTGCCATGGTGACGTTGCCATGGTGAGGTTACCATGGTGAGGTTACCATGGTGAGGTTGCCATGTTGAGGTTGCCATGTTGAGGTTACCATGTAACTGTTGGCTGGTGGCTTTAAGGCATGGTGGCAGCTTTAACCATAGGCTTTAACTGCTCTGTGACACCCTCAAACAGATCTAATGTACGACAAATCTGTACTTAGTACAAGCAAAAGGTTTACATTTTCCGAACCATAAGACCTTGCTGAACGCGTCCGTGTCACTTTGGTGTTTCTAGAGTAAAAATTGTTGATTGTGTCGCAGGTTGGAAACTTTGGGACGTTTAGAAAATCAGCGCCTACTTTTGAATGGGAGTCAATGAGAGGAGAGAGGGAAATGGCTGCACTCGGAGGCTCCCAGTTTAAATTGTGTTCGTCTCTCTGGTTTCTTGAGCACATGAAGAGATCAAGGATGAGCTTGTCTACAAACGTGGCCGAAATTATGTGTGTAGAGTGTAATCTGTGGCCGTACTGGCAGGATAGAGAGAAAAATGTGAGAGGATTTTTAGACCCTCTGTCACTCTACCAACTGCCAACGTCCGAACATTCCGTCCCATTGACTTTCATGTTAAATCTGAATTTTGTCAGAAATTTTAATGATTTTAAAACTATACATATATCTGAAACTGTTGAAGATATCAATAAGCTGAGATATAGCTGAATAGTTGAAAGGTTTGTGAACAGTTTAAAAGTTGAATGAAGTCTGTAGCTGAAAGTATGCTGAAGCTATTAGAGGCTGAATGAAGCAGAAGATTTGAAGAGTTTGAAGACTGTTTCAATTCATTTCCTATGAGAGAAAAATTGCAGAAAAAGTTAAATATTTTAAAAAGTATAAATAGTATGAAAGAGAAAAATAATAGCATAAATGTCCTGAAAAAGCTGCACGTTTTGATATATGAATTGTTGAAATAGCACAAAGTATGAAGGAGCAGAAAACTGCTGAAAAAGGGAAGAAGAAGTAAGAATAACTAGAAAAAGATAGCATTTCCTGCAGAAAATGCGTGTGAATGCTGAAAGCAGCTGAACGCTGTTGCTGAAGCAATGCTGAATCAGCTGAAGAAATTGTTGAATCAATGCTAAATTAGTTGACGAAACTGCTAAAGCAATGTTGAAAAGACTAATGCTAGAGTAGAGTAGAGTAGAGAGTAGAGGAATACTTTATTCATCCCTAGGAGGGAAAAAGCTGAAACATATAACTTGTAGTGTGAGATGAATGCCTTTTTAAAGGTAAAAAGCAGTAGAAATACTAAAGGGAGAAGAAAACATTGAAATTCTGCATGTTTAAATGTAATGGTTAAATAGATGAAATCTGTAGCTAACCTGACAGGAAGGACAACTGATGAACCAGCACTAACATAGCTGAAGCAATGGCTGAGAATATATTTAAAAGTAGAAGATGTGAGACTTTGTATGAAATGGCTGGAAATTACTTGAATTGTCAAAGAAGAGTTTGAAAAATTCCTGAATTAGGAAAAAAGTTAATGCCTACTGAAATACATTGTAAACTGACAGCAGAAGAACATTGTTGAAGAATATAGATCATTAGCATTAGCTGAGGAGTAGAACATGTAAACAGCGGGTTTAATGGTGTGAAATGGTTGAGAAGAGCCTCAGTAGTTTAGGATACGTGTAAAACAATGTGTTCAACATGACCAAAATGGGGAAATGTGTATTTTCAGTTTAAATAGCTAAAGAACAAAATTAACAGCAACGAGTCCATTAACTACAACAGGAAGATAGAGAGGTACACAAAACAGTCAGACAACTGTAGGAAAAGTGTGTGTGTGTGTGTGTGTGTGTGTGTGTGTGTGTGTGTGTGTGTGTGTGTGTGTGTGTGTGTGTGAGGAAGATATACATAAAGTTCTGACCTGACAACTGTATGAAATGTGTGTGTGTTGGACGTGTGTGTCTGTTTGTGTATGGTTAGTGTGTGTCCATTTGTGTGTGTGTTTGTTGTGTGTGCATGTTTGTCTGTTTGTGTGTAATTGTGTAAATTGTGTATGTGTTTGGTAAGTGGTTGTATGTTTGTTGGGTGGGTGTGTGTGTGTGTGTGTGTGTGTGTTTGTGTGTGTGTGGTAGTTAGTGTGTGTCCATTTGTGTGTGTGTGTGTGTGTTGGATGTGTGTGTATGGTGAGTGTGTGTCCATTTGTGTGTGTGTGTCCATTTGTGTGTGTGCGTGTGTGTGTATGGTGTGTGTGTGTGTGTGTGTGTGTGTGTGTAGTAGTAGTTAGTGTGTGTCCATTTGTGTGTGTGTGTTGGATGTGTATGCATGGTGAGTGTGTGTCCATTTGTGTGTGTGTTGGATGTGTGTGTATGGTGAGTGTGTGTCCATTTGTGTGTGTGTGTGTGTGTGTGTGTGTGTGTGTGTGTGTGTGTGTCCATTTGTGTGTGTGTGTGTGTGTGTGTGTGTGTTGGATGTGTGTGTGTGTGTGTGTGTGTGTGTGTGTGTGTGTGTGTATGACCGACAGACAGTCAGACAGAGAGAATGTGTGTGCGTTGCCATGGTGACGTTGCCATGGTGAGGTTACCATGGTGAGGTTGCCATGTTGAGGTTACCATGTAACTGTTGGCTGGTGGCTTTAAGGCATGGTGGCAGCTTTAACCATAGGCTTTAACTGTTCTGTGACACCCTCAAACAGATCTAATGTACGACAAATCTGTACTTAGTACGAGCAAAAGGTTTACATTTTCCGAACCATAAGACCTTGCTGAACGCGTCCGTGTCACTTTGGTGTTTCTAGAGTAAAAATTGTTGATTGTGTCGCAGGTTGGAAACTTTGGGACGTTTAGAAAATCAGCGCCTACTTTTGAATGGGAGTCAATGAGAGGAAGGGAGGAAACTGGCCGCACTCGGAGGCTCCCAGTTTAAATTGTGTTCGTCTCTCTGGTTTTTTGAGCACATGAAGAGATCAAGGATGAGCTTGTCTACAAGCATGCCCGAAATTATGTGTGTAGAGTGTAATCTGTGGCCGTGCTGACAGGATAGAGAGAAAAATGTGAGAGGATTTTTAGACCCTCTGTCACTCTGCCAACTGCCAACGTCCGAACATTCCGTCCCATTGACTTTCATGTTAAATCTGAATTTTGTCAGAAATTTTAATGATTTTAAAACTATACATATATCTGAAACTGTTGAAGATATCAATAAGCTGAGATATAGCTGAATAGTTGAAAGGTTTGTGAACAGTTTAAAAGTTGAATGAAGTCTGTAGCTGAAAGTATGCTGAAGCTATTAGAGGCTGAATGAAGCAGAAGATTTGAAGAGTTTGAAGACTGTTTCAATGTATTTCCTATGAGAGAAAAATTGCACAAAAAGTTAAATATTTTAAAAAGTATAAATAGTATGAAAGAGAAAAATAATAGCCTAAATGTCCTGAATAAGCTGCACGTTTTGATATATGAATTGTTGAAATAGCACAAAGTATGAAGAAGTAGTTAAACACAGAAAAAGGGAAGAAGACTCAGAATAATAATAATAATAATAACTAGAAAATTTCCTCTCGGGAAATTTTGAATGGGCCACGGGAGCTATTGCGGGTTGTGCCATCTCTGTCAACATGGGAATCAAACCCACGATCTTAAGGTCAAGACAGAGCTGATCAGACAGACACATGATCATCTTTCTATAAGCACTGATATGGAGGAGCTGTAACCACATTAGGTTACCTGTGTGTGTGTGTGTGTGTGTGTGTGTGACTGTAATCACATGAAGCTGGCTCTAGAGTCTGTGTGTGTGTGTGTGTGTGTGTGTGTGTGTGTGTGTGTGTGACTGTAATCACATGAAGCTGGCTCTAGAGTCTGTGTGTGTGTGTGTGTGTGACTGACTTGACACATAGTTAGTTCGTAGCTGCATCCTGTGTCAGTCTGATTTAGCTGTGTCTGTGTTTATAAACATTTAAACGAGCGCCAGGTGGATTGTTTATGAAGTTAACGAGCCCTGGCCTGAGGATCAAAGAGGTTACCACGGCGATAGGGGCCCCCGCAGTCTGAGACAGACAGAAACGTGGAGAAAAACAGCCATTTTCTGCCTCTAAACCGGCCTCACAATTAGGCTTAGCATGACAAAACGGTAACTCCTATCAGAACAAAACACAGATCAACGTTGCTCTAAGGACTTACTGAAAATTTCGGTACGATTTGGTGTTTCTACAGTAAATATTTTGGCGACGCTGGCAGTTTTAAAACATCAGGCCGCTCTGCTCCTCTCAGAAAATATTTGTATTGGACTCAATGAGGAGCAGGGACAGACGTGGCCGCACTCAGAGGCTGATTCTGTAAGTTCTGTAAGTCTCTCTGATATTTTGAGCACATGACATGAGAGATAACAAGTTTGTCTTACAAATTCTGAAAAAAATTATGTCTGTAGAGTGTAAATTGTGGCCGTGGTGGCAATTTATCCAGAAAAAATACAGAATGTTTCTTCACTCTCTCCCACTCTAACCGATGATGTCACGCACTCTGACACGAACATTCCATGCAATACACACCCATTATAAACTCATAATTTCTCCAAAAATGATCATGGTCATTGATCAGGGATTGATCAAAAACTATATGACCTATCAAAACGTGGAGTAATACGACAATACACAAGACTTGTGTCTACTGTTTAAAGTTTAAATGGAGTCTCTAGGTGAAAGTATGCCTGAGCAGTAGACTTTTGTTAAACTCCAATGATTGGTCTTTTTCGGTCTTTTTTTTTCGTCCGTCCCATTGACTTACATGCAAAATTTTTGCGCAGTTTTTCGCGACTACGTCGCGAAAAATTCGTAAACTGTTGAGAAAAGTAATAGCACAGCGATCCCGATCAGGACGCACGTTTTGATATATAATATGTCCTGCAACTCTTCGAGTTGCAGGACTAGTAGCACATCGAAATCTGGCCGGAAGTGGAAAAATAATAATAACTAGGAAAAAATCCACACAATAACAGTAGTGCCCGGGCTTCGCCCGGGCACTGGTCCCTGCAGCTATTTCATAGCTGTTGGGACCAGTGCCCGGTGCGATTGCCCGTGGCCCTAATAACTAGAAAATTTCCTCTCGGGAAATTTTGAATGGGCCACGGGAGCTACTGCGGGTTGTGCCATCTCTGTCAACATGGGAATCAAACCCACGATCTTAAGGTCAAGACAGAGCTGATCAGACAGACACATGATCATCTTTCTATAAGCACTGATATGGAGGAGCTGTAACCACATTAGGTTACCTGTGTGTGTGTGTGTGTGTGTGTGTGTGTGTGTGTGTGTGTGTGTGTGTGTGTGTGTGTGTGTGTGTGTGTGTGTGTGTGTGTGTGTGTGTGTGTGTGTGACTGTAATCACATGAAGCTGGCTCTAGAGTCTGTGTGTGTGTGTGTGACTGACTTGTCACATAGTTAGTTAGTAGCTGCATCCTGTGTCAGTCTGATTTAGCTGTGTCTGTGTTTATAAACATTTAAACGAGCGCCAGGTGGATTGTTTATGAAGTTAACGAGCTCTGGCCTGAGGATCAAAGAGGTTACCACGGCGATAGGGGCCCCCGCAGGCTGAGACAGACAGAAACGTGGAGAAAAACAGCCATTTTCTGCCTCTAAACCGGCCTCACAATTAGGCTTAGCATGACAAAACGGTAACTCCTATCAGAACAAAACACAGATCAATGTTGCTCTAAGGACTTACTGAAAATTTCGGTACGATTTGGTGTTTCTACAGTAAATATTTTGGCGACGCTGGCAGTTTTAAAACATCAGGCCGTTCTGCTCCTCTCAGAAAATATTTGTATTGGACTCAATGAGGAGCAGGGACAGACGTGGCCGCACTCAGAGGCTGATTCTGTAAGTTCTGTAAGTCTCTCTGATATTTTGAGCACATGACATGAGAGATAACAAGTTTGTCTTACAAATTCTGAAAAAATTATGTCTGTAGAGTGTAAATTGTGGCCGTGGTGGCAATTTATCCAGAAAAAATACAGAATGTTTCTTCACTCTCTCCCACTCTAACCGATGATGTCACGCACTCTGACACGAACATTCCATGCAATACACACCCATTATAAACTCATAATTTCTCCAAAAATGATCATGGTCATTGATCAGGGATTGATCAAAAACTATATGACCTATCAAAACGTGGAGTAATGCGACAATACACAAGACTTGTGTCTACTGTTTAAAGTTTAAATGGAGTCTCTAGGTGAAAGTATGCCTGAGCAGTAGACGTTTGTTAAACTCCAATGATTGGTCTTTTTCGGTCTTTTTTTTCCGCCCGTCCCATTGACTTACATGCAAAATTTTTGCGCAGTTTTTCGCGACTACGTCGCGAAAAATTCGTAAACTGTTGAGAAAAGTAATAGCACAGCGATCCCGATCAAGCCGCACGTTTTGATATATAATATGTCCTGCAACTCTTCGAGTTGCAGGACTAGATGCGAATCGAAAAAGCGTCCGGAAGATGAAAAATAATAAGAAAAAATCCACACAATAACAGTAGTGCCCGGGCTTCGCCCGGGCACTGGTCCCTGCAGCTATTTCATAGCTGTTGGGACCAGTGCCCGGTGCGATTGCCCGCGGCCCTAATAATAAGTTTAAAGAAACAAAATGGCCGAACAGAATAACAATACTGTGAATGCTTCCAGCATTCACACTAACTAGAAAATTTCCTCTCGGGAAATTTTGAATGGGCCACGGGAGCTACTGCGGGTTGTGCCATCTCTGTCAACATGGGAATCAAACCCACGATCTTAAGGTCAAGACAGAGCTGATCAGACAGACACATGATCATCTTTCTATAAGCACTGATATGGAGGAGCTGTAACCACATTAGGTTAACTGTGTGTGTGTGTGTGTAGGTGTGTGTGTGTGTGTGTGTGTGTGTGTGTGTGTGTGTGTGTGTGTGTGTGTGTGTGACTGTAATCACATGAAGCTGGCTCTAGAGTCTGTGTGTGTGTGTGTGTGACTGACTTGACACATAGTTAGTTAGTAGCTGCATCCTGTGTCAGTCTGATTTAGCTGTGTCTGTGTTTATAAACATTTAAACGAGCGCCAGGTGGATTGTTTATGAAGTTAACGAGCTCTGGCCTGAGGATCAAAGAGGTTACCACGGCGATAGGGGCCCCCGCAGGCTGAGGCAGACAGAAACGTGGAGAAAAACAGCCATTTTCTGCCTCTAAACCGGCCTCACAATTAGGCTTAGCATGACAAAACGGTAACTCCTATCAGAACAAAACACAGATCAACGTTGCTCTAAGGACTTAATGAAAATTTCGGTACGATTTGGTGTTTCTACAGTAAATATTTTGGCGACGCTGGCAGTTTTAAAACATCAGGCCGTTCTGCTCCTCTCAGAAAATATTTGTATTGGACTCAATGAGGAGCAGAGACAGACGTGGCCGCACTCAGAGGCTGATTCTGTAAGTTCTGTAAGTCTCTCTGATATTTTGAGCACATGACATGAGAGATAACAAGTTTGTCTTACAAATTCTGAAAAAATTATGTCTGTAGAGTGTAAATTGTGGCCGTGGTCACAGTTTATCCAGAAAAAATACAGAATGTTTCTTCACTCTCTCCCACTCTAACCGATGATGTCACGCACTCTGACACGAACATTCTATGCAATACACACCCATTATAAACTCATAATTTCTCCAAAAATGATCATGGTCATTGATCAGGGATTGATCAAAAACTATATGACCTATCAAAACGTGGAGTAATGCGACAATACACAAGACTTGTGTCTACTGTTTAAAGTTTAAATGGAGTCTCTAGGTGAAAGTATGCCTGAGCAGTAGACTTTTGTTAAACTCCAATGATTGGTCTTTTTCGGTCTTTTTTTTTCGCCCGTCCCATTGACTTACATGCAAAATTTTTGCGCAGTTTTTCGCGACTACGTCGCGAAAAATTCGTAAACTGTTGAGAAAAGTAATAGCACAGCGATCCCGATCAGGACGCACGTTTTGATATATAATTTGTCCTGCAACTCTTCGAGTTGCAGGACTAGTAGCGCATCGAAAATCGGCCGGAAGTGGAAAAATAATAACTAGAAAATTTCCTCTCGGGAAATTTTGAATGGGCCACGGGAGCTACTGCGGGTTATGCCATCTCTGTCAACATGGGAATCAAACCCACGATCTTAAGGTCAAGACAGAGCTGATCAGACAGACACATGATCATCTTTCTATAAGCACTGATATGGAGGAGCTGTAACCACATTAGGTTACCTGTGTGTGTGTGTGTGTGTGTGTGTGTGTGTGTGTGTGTGTGTGTGTGTGTGTGTGTGACTGTAATCACATGAAGCTGGCTCTAGAGTCTGTGTGTGTGTGTGTGACTGACTTGTCACATAGTTAGTTAGTAGCTGCATCCTGTGTCAGTCTGATTTAGCTGTGTCTGTGTTTATAAACATTTAAACGAGCGCCAGGTGGATTGTTTATGAAGTTAACGAGCTCTGGCCTGAGGATCAAAGAGGTTACCACGGCGATAGGGGCCCCCGCAGGCTGAGACAGACAGAAACGTGGAGAAAAACAGCCATTTTCTGCCTCTAAACCGGCCTCACAATTAGGCTTAGCATGACAAAACGGTAACTCCTATCAGAACAAAACACAGATCAACGTTGCTCTAAGGACTTACTGAAAATTTCGGTACGATTTGGTGTTTCTACAGTAAATATTTTGGCGACGCTGGCAGTTTTAAAACATCAGGCCGTTCTGCTCCTCTCAGAAAATATTTGTATTGGACTCAATGAGGAGCAGGGACAGACGTGGCCGCACTCAGAGGCTGATTCTGTAAGTTCTGTAAGTCTCTCTGATATTTTGAGCACATGACATGAGAGATAACAAGTTTGTCTTACAAATTCTGAAAAAATTATGTCTGTAGAGTGTAAATTGTGGCCGTGGTGGCAATTTATCCAGAAAAAATACAGAATGTTTCTTCACTCTCTCCCACTCTAACCGATGATGTCACGCACTCTGACACGAACATTCCATGCAATACACACCCATTATAAACTCATAATTTCTCCAAAAATGATCATGGTCATTGATCAGGGATTGATCAAAAACTATATGACCTATCAAAACGTGGAGTAATACGACAATACACAAGACTTGTGTCTACTGTTTAAAGTTTAAATGGAGTCTCTAGGTGAAAGTATGCCTGAGCAGTAGACTTTTGTTAAACTCCAATGATTGGTCTTTTTCGGTCTTTTTTTTTCGCCCGTCCCATTGACTTACATGCAAAATTTTTGCGCAGTTTTTCGCGACTACGTCGCGAAAAATTCGTAAACTGTTGAGAAAAGTAATAGCACACCGATCCCGATCAGGACGCACGTTTTGATATATAATTTGTCCTGCAACTCTTCGAGTTGCAGGACTAGTAGCGCATCGAAAATCGGCCGGAAGTGGAAAAATAATAATAATAAGAAAAAATCCACACAATAACAGTAGTGCCCGGGCTTCGCCCGGGCACTGGTCCCTGCAGCTATTTCATAGCTGTTGGGACCAGTGCCCGGTGCGATTGCCCGTGGCCCTAATAAGAAGAAAAAATCCACACAATAACAGTAGTGCCCGGGCTTCGCCCGGGCACTGGTCCCTGCAGCTATTTCATAGCTGTTGGGACCAGTGCCCGGTGCGATTGCCCGTGGCCCTAACTAGAAAAAGATAGCATTTCCTGCAGAAAATGCGTGTGAATGCTGAAAGCAGCTGAACGCTGTTGCTGAAGCAATGCTGAATGAGCTGAAGAAATTGTTGAATCAATGCTAAATTAGTTGACGAAACTGCTAAAGCAATGTTGAAAAGACTAATGCTAGAGTAGAGTAGAGTAGAGAGTAGATGAATACTTTATTCATCCCTAGGAGGGAAAAAGCTGAAACATATAACTTGTAGTGTGAGATGAATGCCTTTTTAAAGGTAAAAAGCAGTAGAAATGCTAAAGGGAGAAGAAAACATTGAAATTCTGCATGTTTAAATGTAATGGTTAAATAGTTGAAATCTGCAGCTAACCTGACAGGAAGGACAACTGATGAACCAGCACTAACATAGCTGAAGCAATGGCTGAAAATATATTTAAAAGTAGAAGATGTGAGACTTTGTATGAAATGGCTGGAAATTACTTGAATTGTCAAAGAAGAGTTTGAAAAATTCCTGAATTAGGAAAAAAGTTAATGCCTACTGAAATACATTGTAAACTGACAGCAGAAGAACATTGTTGAAGAATATAGATCGAGCATTAGCTGAGGAGTAGAACATGTAAACAGCGGGTTTAATGGTGTGAAATGGTTGAGCAGAGCCTCAGTAGTTTAGGATACGTGTAAAACAATGTGTTCAACATGACCAAAATGGGGAAATGTGTATTTTCAGTTTAAATAGCTAAAGAACAAAATTAACAGCAACGAGTCCATTAACTACAACAGGAAGATAGAGAGGTACACAAAACAGTCAGACAACTGTAGGAAAAGTGTGTGTGTGTGTGTGTGTGTGTGTGTGTGTGTGTGTGTGTGGTAGTTAGTGTGTGTCCATTTGTGTGTGTGTGTGTGTGTGTGTGTGTGTGTGTGTGTGTGTGTGACACTGACAGACTGAGAGAGAATGTGTGTGATAGATATGAATTGTTGAAATAGCACAAAGTATGAAGGAGGAGTTAGATCCTGAAAAAGAGCCGAAGAAGTAAGAATAATAAGATAGATAGATAGATAGATAGATAGATAGATAGATAGATAGATAGATAGATAGATAGATAGATAGATAGATAGATAGATAGATAGATAGATAGATAGATAGATAGATAGAAAGATAGATAGATAGATAGATAGATAGATAGATAGATAGATAGATAGATAGATAGATAGATAGATGGACAGAGAGAGAGAGACAGATAGAGAGGGTGACAGAGGGAGAAAGAGAGACAGAGAGTGAAACACACACACACACACACACACACACACACACACACACACAGGTAGATAGATAGACAGACAGATAGATAAATAGACAGACAGACAGATAGATAAATAGACAAACAGACAGATAGATAGATAGATAGATATAGAGAGAAGGAGAGAGGGAGAGAGAGGGAGGGAGAAGAGAGAGAGATAAGGAGAGGGAAGGATAGAGAGAGGGAGGAAGGGAAGGAGAGAGGGAAGAAGGGAGGGAGACAGAAGAGAGAGAGGGAAGGATAGAGAGAGGGAGGAAGGGAGGGAGAGGGGGAAGGATAGAGAGAGGGAGGAAGGGAGGGATTATAATTATTATCATTTAGAAGTTTATAGTATATAGTATGAATAATATCATTTCAGACAGACAGACAGACCCAGAGAGAAGAGAGCGAGACAAATAGAGAGGGTGACACAGAGAGAGAGAAAGAGAGAGAGAGAGAGAGATAGATAGATAGATAGATAGACAGACAGACAGACAGACAGACAGACAGACAGACAGACAGACAGACAGACAGACAGACAGACAGACAGACAGACAAAGAGAGAGAGACAGATAGAGAGGGTGACACACACCCACAGATAGATAGATAGATAGATAGATAGATAGATAGATAGATAGATAGATAGATAGATAGATAGATAGATAGATAGATAGATAGATAGATAGATAGATAGGTAGATAGATAGATAGATAGATAGATAGATAGATAGATAGATAGAGAGAGAGATAGAGAGACAGACAGACAGACAGACAGACAGACAAAGAGAGAGAGACAGATAGAGAGGGTGACACACACCCACAGATAGATAGATAGATAGATAGATAGATAGATAGATAGATAGATAGATAGATAGATAGATAGATAGATAGATAGATAGATAGATAGATAGATAGATAGATAGAGAGACAGAGAGATAGAGAGACAGAGAGATAGAGAGACAGACAGACAGACCATGCCACAGCATGGTGGCAGCTTTAACCATAGGCTTTAACTGCTCTGTGACACCCTCAAACAGATCTAATGTACGACAAATCTGTACTTAGTACGAGCAAAAGGTTTACATTTTCCGAACCATAAGACCCTGCTGAACGCGTCCGTGTCACTTTGGTGTTTCTAGAGTAAAAATTGTTGATTGTGTCGCAGGTTGGAAACTTTGGGACGTTTAGAAAATCAGCGCCTACTTTTGAATGGGAGTCAATGAGAGGAGAGAGGAAACTGGCCGCACTCAGAGGCTCCCAGTTTAAATTGTGTTCGTCTCTCTGGTTTTTTGAGCACATGAAGAGATCGAGGATGAGCTTGTCTACAAGCATGCCCGAAATTATGTGTGTAGAGTGTAATCTGTGGCCGTGCTGACAGGATAGAGAGAAAAATGTGAGAGGATTTTTAGACCCTCTGTCACTCTGCCAACTGCCAACGTCCGAACATTCCGTCCCATTGACTTTCATGTTAAATCTGAATTTTGTCAGAAATTTTAATGATTTTAAAACTATACATATATCTGAAACTGTTGAAGATATCAATAAGCTGAGATATAGCTGAATAGTTGAAAGGTTTGTGAACAGTTTAAAAGTTGAATGAAGTCTGTAGCTGAAAGTATGCTGAAGCTATTAGAGGCTGAATGAAGCAGAAGATTTGAAGAGTTTGAAGACTGTTTCAATGTATTTCCTATGAGAGAAAAATTGCACAAAAAGTTAAATATTTTAAAAAGTATAAAATAGTATGAAAGAGAAAAGTCATAGCAATATTGTCCTGAGAAAGCTGCACGTTTTGATATATGAATTGTTGAAATAGCACAAAGTATGAAGGAGCAGAAAACTGCTGAAAAAGGGTGGAAGAAGTAAGAATAATAACTAGAAAAAGATAGCATTTCCTGCAGAAAATGCGTGTGAATGCTGAAAGCAGCTGAACGCTGTTGCTGAAGCAATGCTGAATGAGCTGAAGAAATTGTTGAATCAATGCTAAATTAGTTGACGAAACTGCTAAAGCAATGTTGAAAAGACTAATGCTAGAGTAGAGTAGAGTAGAGAGTAGAGGAATACTTTATTCATCCCTAGGAGGGAAAAAGCTGAAACATATAACTTGTAGTGTGAGATGAATGCCTTTTTAAAGGTAAAAAGCAGTAGAAATGCTAAAGGGAGAAGAAAACATTGAAATTCTGCATGTTTAAATGTAATGGTTAAATAGTTGAAATCTGCAGCTAACCTAACAGGAAGGACAACTGATGAACCAGCACTAACATAGCCGAAGCAATGGCTGAGAATATATTTAAAAGTAGAAGATGTGAGACTTTGTATGAAATGGCTGGAAATTACTTGAATTGTCAAAGAAGAGTTTGAAAAAATTCCTGAATTTGGAAAAAAGTTAATGCCTACTGAAATACATTGTAAACTGACAGCAGAAGAACATTGTTGAAGAATATAGATCGAGCATTAGCTGAGAAGTAGAACATGTAAACAGCGGGTTTAATGGTGTGAAATGGTTGAGAAGAGCCTCAGTAGTTTAGGATACGTGTAAAACAATGTGTTCAACATGACCAAAATGGGGAAATGTGTATTTTCAGTTTAAATAGCTAAAGAACAAAATTAACAGCAACGAGTCCATTAACTACAACAGGAAGATAGAGAGGTACATACAAAACAGTCAGACAACTGTAGGAAAAGTGTGTGTGTGTGTGTGTGTGTGTGTGTGTGTGTGTGTGTGTGTGTGTGTGTGTGTGTGTGTGTGTGTGTGTGTGTGTGTGTGTGTGTGCGTGTGTGTGTGTGTGTGTGTGTGAGGAAGATATACATAAAGTTCTGACCTGACAACTGTATGAAATGTGTGTGTGTTGGACGTGTGTGTCTGTTTGTGTATGGTTAGTGTGTGTCCATTTGTGTGTGTGTTTGTTGTGTGTGCATGTGTGTCTGTTTGTGTGTAATTGTGTAAATTGTGTATGTGTTTGGTAAGTGGTTGTATGTTTGTTGGGTGTGTGTGTGTGTGTGTGTGTGTGTGTGTGTGTGTGTGTGTGTGTGTGTGTGTTTGTGTGTGTGTGGTAGTTAGTGTGTGTCCATTTGTGTGTGTGTGTGTGTGTGTGTTGGATGTGTGTGTATGGTGAGTGTGTGTCCATTTGTGTGTGTGTGTCCATTTGTGTGTGTGCGTGTGTGTGTATGGTGTGTGTGTGTGTGTGTGTGTGTGTGTGTGTGTGTGTGTGTGTAGTAGTAGTTAGTGTGTGTCCATTTGTGTGTGTGTGTTGGATGTGTATGCATGGTGAGTGTGTGTCCATTTGTGTGTGTGTTGGATGTGTGTGTATGGTGAGTGTGTGTCCATTTGTGTGTGTGTGTGTGTGTGTGTGTGTGTGTGTGTGTCCATTTGTGTGTGTGTGTGTGTGTGTGTGTGTTGGATGTGTGTGTGTGTGTGGTAGTTAGTGTGTGTCCATTTGTGTGTGTGTGTGTGTGTGTATGACCGACAGACAGTCAGACAGAGAGAATGTGTGTGCGTTGCCATGGTGACGTTTGCCATGGTGAGGTTACCATGGTGAGGTTGCCATGTTGAGGTTACCATGTAACTGTTGGCTGGTGGCTTAAAGGCATGGTGGCAGCTTTAAACCATAGGCTTTAACTGCTCTGTGACACCCTCAAACAGATCTAATGTACGACAAATCTGTACTTAGTACGAGCAAAAGGTTTACATTTTCCGAACCATAAGACCTTGCTGAACGCGTCCGTGTCACTTTGGTGTTTCTAGAGTAAAAATTGTTGATTGTGTCGCAGGTTGGAAACTTTGGGACGTTTAGAAAATCAGCGCCTACTTTTGAATGGGAGTCAATGAGAGGAAGGGAGGGAAGTGGCCGCACTCGGAGGCTCCCAGTTCAAATTGTGTTCGTCTCTCTGGTTTTTTGAGCACATGAAGAGATCAAGGATGAGCTTGTCTACAAGCATGCCCGAAATTATGTGTGTAGAGTGTAATCTGTGGCCGTACTGACAGGATAGAGAGAAAAATGTGAGAGGATTTTTAGACCCTCTGTCACTCTACCAACTGCCAACGTCCGAACATTCCGTCCCATTGACTTTCATGTTAAATCTGAATTTGTCAGAAATTTTAATGATTTTAAAACTATACATATATCTGAAACTGTGAAGATATCAATAAGCTGAGATATAGCTGAATAGTTGAAAGGTTTGTGAACAGTTTAAAAGTTGAATGAAGTCTGTAGCTGAAAGTATGCTGAAGCTATTAGAGGCTGAATGAAGCAGAAGATTTGAAGAGTTTGAAGACTGTTTCAATGTATTTCCTATGAGAGAAAAATTGCACAAAAAGTTAAATATTTTAAAAAGTATAAATAGTATGAAAGAGAAAAATAATAGCAATATTGTCCTGAAAAAGCTGCACGTTTTGATATATGAATTGTTGAAATAGCACAAAGTATGAAGAAGGAGTTAAACGCAGAAAAAGGGAAGAAGAAGTAAGAATAATAATAATAATAAGTATAAAGATTTGAATAACAATAGTGTGAATGCTTCCAGCATTCACACTAATAACTAGAAAAAGATAGCATTTCCTGCAGAAAATGCGTGTGAATGCTGAAAGCAGCTGAACGCTGTTGCTGAAGCAATGCTGAATGAGCTGAAGAAATTGTTGAATCAATGCTAAATTAGTTGACGAAACTGCTAAAGCAATGTTGAAAAGACTAATGCTAGAGTAGAGTAGAGTAGAGAGTAGAGGAATACTTTATTCATCCCTAGGAGGGAAAAAGCTGAAACATGTAACTTGTAGTGTGAGATGAATGCCTTTTTAAAGGTAAAAAGCAGTAGAAATGCTAAAGGGAGAAGAAAACATTGAAATTCTGCATGTTTTAAATGTAATGGTTAAATAGTTGAAATCTGTAGCTAACCTGACAGGAAAGGACAACTGATGAACCAGCACAAACATAGCTGAAGCAATGGCTGAGAATATATTTAAAAGTAGAAGATGTGAGACTTTGTATGAAATGGCTGGAAATTACTTGAATTGTCAAAGAAGAGTTTGAAAAATTCCTGAATTAGGAAAAAAGTTAATGCCTACTGAAATACATTGTAAACTGACAGCAGAAGAACATTGTTGAAGAATATAGATCATTAGCATTAGCTGAGGAGTAGAACATGTAAACAGCGGGTTTAATGGTGTGAAATGGTTGAGAAGAGCCCTCAGTAGTTTAGGATACGTGTAAAACAATGTGTTCAACATGACCAAAAATGGGGAAATGTGTATTTTCAGTTTAAATAGCTAAAGAACAAAATTAACAGCAACGAGTCCATTAACTACAACAGGAAGATAGAGAGGTACACAAAACAGTCAGACAACTGTAGGAAAAGTGTGTGTGTGTGTGTGTGTGTGTGTGTGTGTGTGTGTGTGTGTGTGGTAGTTAGTGTGTGTCCGTGTGTGTGTGTGTGTGTGTGTGTGTGGTAGTTAGTGTGTGTCCGTGTGTGTGTGTGT
>NC_140917.1:34741367-34747410 GCF_045865225.1 Trachurus japonicus
AAATTAGTTAACGAAACTGCTAAAGCAATGGTTGAAAAGACTAATGCCTAGAGTATGAAGTAGAGAGTAGAGGAATACTTTATTCATCCCTAGGAGGGAAAAAGCTGAAACATATAACTTGTAGTGTGGAGATGAATGCCTTTTTAAAGGTAAAAAGCAGTAGAAAATGCTAAAGGGAGAAGAAAACATTGAAATTCATCTGCAAAGTTTAAAATGTAAATGGTTATATAGTTGAAATCTGCAGCTAAACCTGACAGGAAGGACAACTGATTAACCAGCACTAACATAGCTGAAGCAATGGCTGAGAATATATTTAAAAGTAGAAGGAAGTGAGACTTTGTATGAAATGGCTGGAAATTACTTGATTTGTCAAAGAAGGTTTGAAATAATTCCTGAATTAGGAAAAAAGTTAATGCCATACTGAAATACATTGTAAAGCTGACAGCAGAAGAACAATTGTTGAAGAATAAAGATCGAGCATTAGCTGAGGAGTAGAACATGTAAACAGCGGGTTTAATGGTGTGAAATGGGTTGAGAAGAGCCTCAGTAAGTTTTTAGGATACGTGTAAAACAATGTGTTCAACATGACCAAAATGAATGGGAAATGTGTATTTTCAGTTTAAATATCTAAAGAACAAAATTAACAGCAACGAGTCCATTAACTACAACAGGAAGATATAGAGGGTACATACAAAACAGGTCAGACAACTGTAGGAAAAGTTGGTGTGTGTAGGTGTGTTTGTGTGTGTGTTTGTAGGTGTGTGTCCGGTGTGTGTGTGTGTGTGTGTGTGTGTGTGTGTGTGAGAGTGAGGAAGATATACAAAAGTGTGTGTGTGTGTGTGTGTGTGTGAGAGTGAGGAAGATATACAAAAGTGTGTGTGTGTGTGTGTGTGTATGTGTGTGTGTGGTGTGAGTGAGTGAAGATATACAAAAAGTTCTGACCTGACAACTGTAAGATAATGTGTGTGTGGTTGGACGTGTGTGTTCCCCTGTTTGTGTATGGTTAGTGTGTGTCCATTTATGTGTGTGTTTGTTGAGTGTGCAATGTGTGTCTTTTTGTGTGTAATTGTGTAAATTGTGTATGTGTTAGGTAAGTGGGTTGTATGTTTGTTTGGGTGTGTGTGTGTGTGTGTGTGGTAGTTAGTGTGTGTCCATTTTGTGTGTGTGTGTTGGGTGTGTGTATGGTGAGATTGTGTTCCATTTGTGTGTGTGTGTGCGTTTCCATTTGTGTGTGTGTGTGTGTGTATGGATGAGTTGTGTTATGGTGTGTGTTCCATTTGTGTGTGTGTGTGTGTGTGTTGGATGTGTGTGTATGGTGTGTGGTGTGTGTGTGTGTGTGTGTGTGTGTGTGTGTGTGTAGTAGTTAGTGTGTGTCCATTTGTGTGTGTGTGTTGGATGTGTATGCATTGTGAGTGTGTGTCCATTTGTGTGTGTGTGTGTGTGTGTTATGATCGACAGACCAGTCAAAACAGAGAGAATGTGTGTGGCCGTTGCCATGGTGACGTTGCAATGGTGAGGTTACCATAGGTGAGGTTGCCATGTTGAGGTTACCATGGTAAACCTGGCTGGTGACTTTAAGGCATGGTGGCAGCTTTAAACCAAAGGCTTTAACTGCTCTGTTGACAACCCTCACAATCAGATCTAATGTACGACAAATCTGTACTTAGTACGAGCAAAAAGGTTTACATTTTTCCGAACCATAAGACCTAGCTGAACTGCGTCCATGTCACTTGGGTGTTTCTTAGAGTAAAAATTGTTGATTGGTGTCTAGGTTGGAAACTTTGGGACGTTTAGAAAATCAGCGCCTACTTTTGAATGGGAGTCAATGAGAGGAGAGAGGGAAATGGCTGCACTCAGAGGCTCCCAGTTTAAATTGTGTAAGTCTCTCTGGTTTTTTTTGAGCACATGAAGAGATCAAGGATGAGCTTGTCTACAAGCATTCCCGAAATTATGTGTGTAAATAGTGTAATCTGTGGCCGTGCTGACAGGATAGAGAGAAAAATTTGAGAGGATTTTTAGACCCTCTGTCACTTCTACACAACAGCCAACGTCCGAGACCTCATTCCGTCCCATTGACTTTCATGTTAAATCTGAATTTTGGTCAGAAATTTTTAATGATTTTAAAACAATACATAATATCTGAAACTGTTGAAGATATCCAATAAGCTGAGATATAGCTGAATAGTTAAGAGGATTGGTGAACATTTTAAAAGTTGAACATGAAGTCTGTATCTGAAAGTATGCTGAAGCTATTAGAAGGCTGAATGAAGCAGAAGATTTGAAGAGTTTGAAGACTGTTTCAATTCAATTCCTATGAGAAGAAAAATTGCAGAAAAAGTTAATTATTTTTAAAAAGGTATAAATAGTATGAAAGAGAAAAGACATAGCATAAATGTCCTGAAAAAGCTGCACGTTTTGAAATATAGAATTGTTGAAATAGCACAAAGTAATGAAGGAGCAGAAAACTGCTGAAAAAGGGAAGAAGAAGTAAGAATAATAAATAATTATAATAAGTATAAAAGATTTGAATAACAATAGTGTGGAATGCTTCCAGCATTCACACTAATAATAATAATAATAATAATAAGTAAAAAGATTTGAATAACAATAGTGTGAATGCTTGCAGCATTCACACTAATAATAATAATAAGTATAAAGATTTGAATAACAATAGTGTGAATGCGTGCAGGCATTCACACTAATAAGTATAAAGATTTGAATAACAATTATTGTGAATGCTTCCAGCATTCACACTAATAAGTATAAAAGATTTGAATAACAATAGTGTGAATGCTTCCAAGCATTCACACTAATAATAACTAGAAAAAAGATAGCATTTCCTGCAGAAAATGCGTGTGAATGCTGAAAAGCAGCTGAACGCTGTTGCTGAAGCAATGCTGAATGAGCTGAAGAAATTGTTGAATCAATGTCTAAATTAGTTGACAGAAACTGCTAAAGCAATGTTGAAGAAGACTAATGCTAAAGTAGAGTAGAGTAGTAGTAGAGTAGAATTAGAGTAGAGTTAAGTAGAGTAGAGTAGAGTAGAGTAGAGTAGAGTAGAGTATAGTGGAAGTATAGTAGAGAGTAGAGGAATACTTTATTCATCCCTAGGATGGAAAAAGCTTAAACATATAACTTGTATAAAGGTAAAAAGCAGTAGAAATACTAAAGGGAGAAGAAAACAATTAAATTCTGCATGTTTAAATGTAATGGATGGCCTAAATAGATGAAATCTGGTAGCTAACCTGACAGGAAGGACAACTGATGAACCAGCACTAACATAGCTGAAGCAATGGCTGAGAATATATTGTAAAAAGTAGAAGATGTGAGACTTTGTATGAAATGGCTGGAAATTACTTGAATTGTCCAAAGAAGAGTTTGAAAAATTCCTGTATTAGGAAAAAAGATAATGCCTACGGAAATACATTTGTAAACTTACAGCAGAAGAACATTGTTGAAGAATATAGATGGAGCATTAGCTGAGGAGTAGAACATGTAAACAGCGGTTTTAATGGTGTGAAATGGTTGAGAAGAGCACTCATAAGTTTAGGATGACGTGTAAAAAAATGTGTTTCACCATGACCAAAATGGGAAATGTGTATTTTTCAGTTTAAATAGCTAAAGAACAAAATTAACAGCAACGAGTCCATTAACTACAACAGGAAGAATAGAGAGGTACATACAAAAACAGTCAGACAACTGTAGGAAAAGTGTGTGCTGTATAGTGTGTCCATTTGGTGTGTGTGTTAGTTTTTGTGTGCATGTGTGTCTGTTTTGTGTGTAATTGTGTAAATTGTGTATGTGTTTAGGAAAGTGGTTGTATGTTTGTTGAGTGTGTGTGTGTGTAGTGTGTGTGGGTGTGTGTGTGTGTGTGTGTGTGTGCTCAGCTTGTGTGGTAGTTAGTGTGTGTGTGTATGGTGAGTGTGTGTCCATTTGTGTGTGAGTGTGTGTCCATTTGTGTGTGTGTGTGTGTGTGTGTGGTAGTTAGTGTGTGTCCATTTGTGTGTGTGTGTGTGTGTGTGTGTGTGTGTGTGTTGGATGTGTGTGTATGGTGAGTGTGTGTCCATGTGTGTGTGTGTGTGTGTGTGTGTGTGTGTGTGTGTGTGTGTGTGTGGTAGTTAGTGTGTGTCCATTTGTGTGTGTGTGTGTGTGTGAGACACTGACAGACTGAGAGAGAATGTGTGTGTGATAGATATATGAATTGTTGAAATAGCACAAAGTATGAAAGGAGGAGTTAGATCCTGAAAAAGAGCGGAAGAAGTAAAGAATAATAATTAGATAGATAGATAGATAGATAGATAGATAGATAGATAGAAAGATAGATAGAAAGATAGACAGATAGATAGATAGATAGTTAGATAGATAGATAAGATAGACAGAAGAGAGAGAAAAGAGACAGATAGAGAGGGTGTCAGAGGGAGAAAGAGAGACAGAGAGTGAAACACACACACACACACTCACCACCACACACACACAGGTAGATAGATAGACAGACAGACAGATAAATAGACAGACAGACAGATAGCTAGATCTAGAGAGAAGGAGAGAGGGAGAGAGAGGGAGAGAGAGGGAGGGAGGGAGGGAGAGGAGGGAGGGAAGGATAGAGAGATGGATTAAGGGAGGGAGAGAGGGAAAGGAGGGAGAGAGGGAAGGAGGGAGAACAAGAGGAAGAGAGAGGGAAGGATAGAGATAAGGGAGGAAGTGGAGGGATTATAAATATTATGATTTAGAAGTATATAGTATATGAATAATATCATTTCAGACAGACAGACAGACCCAGAGAGAACACGAGAGAGAGACAAATAGAGAGGATGACACAGAGAGAGAGAAAGAGATAGATAGATAGATAGATAGACAGACAGACAGACAGACAGACATACAGACAAAGAGAGAGAGACAGATAGAGAAGGGTGACACACACCCACTAGATAGATAGATAGATTAGTATAGATATATAGATAGATAAGAATTATATAGATAGATAGAATAGATAGATAGATAGATAGATAGATAAGAGAGAGAGACCAGACAGACAGACAGACAGACAGACAGACAGAGCACCATGCCACAAGCATGGTGGCAGCTTTAACCATATGCTTTAACTGCTCTGTGACAACCCTCAAACAGATCTAATGAACGACAAATCTGTTACTTAGTACGAGCAAAAGGTTTACATATTCCGAACCATAAGAACCTTGCTGAACGCGACCATGTCACTTTGGTGTTTTCTAGAGTAAAAAATGTTGATTGTGTCCCCGGCAGGTTGGAAACTTTGGGACGTTTAGAAAATCAGGCGCCTACTTTTTGAATGGGAGTCAATGGGAGGAGAGAGGGAACTGGCTGCAACTCGGAGGACTCTTAGTTTAAATTGTGTTCGTTCTCCTCTTGGTTTTTTGAGCACATGAAGAGATCGCGGATGAGCTTGTCTACAAACATGCCCGAAATTATGTGTGTAGAGTGTAATCTGTGGCCGTGCTGGCAAGGATAGAGAGAAAAATGTGAGAGATTTTTTAGACCCTCTGTCACTCTACCAACTGCCAACGTACGAAACATTCCGTCCCATTGACCTTTCATGTTAAAATCCTGAATTTTGTCAGAAATTTTAATGATTGTAAAACTATACAAATCTCTGAAACTGTTGAAGATATCAATAAGCTGAGATATAGCTGCATAGTTTGAAAAGGTTTGTTGAACGAGTTTTAAAAGTTTAATGAAGTCTGTAGCTGAAAGTAAGCTGAAGCTATTAGAGGCTGAATGAAGGCAGAAGATTTGAAGAGTTTGAAGACTGTTTCAATTCATTTCCTATGAGAGAAAAATAGCACAAAAAGTTAAATATTTTAAAAAGTATAAATAGTATGAAAGAGAAAAGACATAGCATAAATGTTCCTGAAAAAAGCGGCACGTTTTGATATATGAATTGTTGAAATAGCACAAAGTATGAAGAAGGAGTTAAACGCAGAAAAAGGGAAGAAGAAGTAAAGAATAATAATAATAATAATAAGTTATAAAGATTTTGAATAACAATAGTGTGAATGCTTCCAGC
>NC_140917.1:34747510-34787805 GCF_045865225.1 Trachurus japonicus
ATTTTTTTTATGAAATTGTACTTTAATATACTAAAAATAAATATACTATTTTTTATACTTAAAGTATAATCTCAATCTAATTATCTACAATACATTTTATTTAAATTATATTATAAATATTATAATAGTAAACTGTGAAAAAGTATATTATTTACCAGTTACTTTTAAGTAATATGAAAGTGTGCTAAAATAAATCACACCTATTTTCCAGTAAATTTCAATACACTTTTACTGTAATATACTTTATTAAAGTGTATTTTATTTACACTATAATAGAAATGTACTCAAAATATATTTGACATAAGTAATAATAATAATAACTAGAAAATTTCCTCTCGGGAAATTTTGAATGGGCCGCGGGGCTACTGCCGATTTTGCCATCTCTGTCAACATGGGAATCAAACCCACGATCTTAAGGTCAAGACAGAGCTGATCAGACAGACACATGATCATCTTTCTATAAGCACTGATATGGAGGAGCTGTAATCACATTAGGTTACCTGTGTGTGTGTGTGTGTGTGTGTGTGTGTGTGTGTGTGTGTGTGACACCAACAAGGTTTAACTTTAAAACCAGATTAAATCATGGTTTAAGTTTAAATTCTGTTGCACGTTAACTGTGTTTTAATCACATGAAGGTGTGTGTGTGTTTGTGTGTGTGTGTGTGTGACTGTAATCACATGAAGCTGGCTCTAGAGTCTGTGTGTGTGTGTGTGTGTGTGTGTGTGTGTGTGTGTGTGTGTGTGTGTGTGTGTGTGTGTGTGTGTGTGTGAGACTTGATGGCCACCTGCACAACAGAGCAGGAGCAGAACAGTCAGTTTTGAGCTTGGCGCAGCTCTCCTAATAACAGCCAAAAAACAGAGAACCGTACCTCTTATCAGAATGTGTTAGAGACCATCTGGGCAAGGAGACCTTCCTGAGCATTCTGATGTGCATTAAGTGTTTGTAGGACAAATACTTTTCTTGCCGTCGCAAGGTAGAAAAGGGGGGCATTTCTGTTTTTCTAAAAAAATCAGCTCCTACTTTTCTATTGAAGTGGATGAGCCACTGGAGCGGGTCTAGCTGCACAATTAGGCTCACTGAGACAATTCTGTAAGTCTGTCTGCTGTTTTGAGCACATCAGATGAGACACGACAAGTGTGGCTACAAACCGGTGAGGAAATCATGTGTCTAGAGTTAAATTTGTGGCCGTGCTGGCAATTTATCCAGAAAAAATCCTGAATGTTTTTTCGATCCCTCTCACTCTAACGATGATGTCACTCACTCTGACCCAACCCCATACACACTCATTGAAAAGTGTGAAATTTGTCAGAAATCCTCATGTGCTTTTAAAGGATTTATCTCAAAAACGGTACAAGCTATGAAAAAGTTATAAATACAGGATGAATACATTAGAAGTTTGTCTACAGCTCAGAATTTGAATGAAGTCTCTAGCTGAAAGTATGTGGACGCTTTAAAGGCTGAAAGAAGTAAGAAGATTTGAAGAGTTTCAAGACTGTTCCAATGCATTCTCTATGGGGAAAAAAAAATCAGAAATAGTTGAATATTACAAAAAGTATGAATAGTTGAAAAGAGAAAAGACATAGCACACCTGTCCCGAAAAGGCTGAACATTTTGATATTTGAATTGTTGAAATAGCACAAAGTATGAATCTTATTAGTGTGAATGCTTCCACAATAAGAAGAAAAAATCCACACAATAACAGTAGTTATATACTGGTCCCTGCAGCTATTTCATAGCTGTTGGGACCAGTGCCCGGTGCGATTGCCCGCGGCCCTAATAATTAGTGTGAATGCTGGAAGCATTCACACTATTGTTATTCGGTTCGGCCATTTTCTGCCTTTCTTTGTCATGTAACTAGTCCTTCATACTTTGTGCTATTTCAACAATTCAAATATCAAAATGTTCAGCCTTTTCGGGACAGGTGTGCTATGTCTTTTCTCTTTTCAACTATTCATACTTTTTGCAATATTCAACTATTTCTGATTTTTGAGATAAATCCTTTAAAAGCACATGAGGATTTCTGACAAATTTCTGACAAATTTCACACTTTTCAATGAGTGTGTATGGGGTTGGATCAGAGTGAGTGACATCATCGTTAGAGTGAGAGGGATCGAAAAAACATTCAGGATTTTTTCTGGATAAATTGCCAGCACGGCCACAAATTAAACTCTAGACACATGATTTCCTCACCGGTTTGTAGCCACACTTGTCGTGTCTCATTTAATGTGCTCAAAACAGCAGACAGACTTACAGAATTGTCTCAGTGAGCCTAATTGTCCAGCTAGACCCGCTCCAGTGGCTCATCCACTTCAATATAAAAGTAGGAGCTGATTTTTTTAGAAAAGCAGAAATGCCCCCCTTTTCTACCTTGCGACGGCAAGAAAAGTTTTTGCCCTACAAACATTTAATGCACATGAATGTGCTCAGGAAGGTCTCCTTGCCCAGATGGTCAGGACCACATTCTGATAAGAGTTACGGTTCTCTTTTTTGGGAAGCTGCTCAGAGCTCAAATCTCTCTGCTCTGCTCTGCTCTGTGTGCAGTTGGTCCAGCTGTAGGGGCCAGCTCGTTATCAAAGTCTATAAATAGAACAGGTCAGGTGCAGCCTGGCTGCTCGTTAAGATGTTTTTAAACACAGCCCCACACACAAACATGATAAACCAGACTGACAGAGGATGTCCACGCACAAACACAGGCATCACACTCACACACAGACACACACAGACACTCACACACAGTCACACATGCACACATACACAAACAGACAATTCCATTCCATTCTTCATTCTTCCATTCTTAGATAATAATTTAAAATATTTTTTAAATGCAGCCAGGGAGCTCTCTGCTCTCATGGGCTGAATGAGAGCAGGAGAAGGAGCTCAACTTTGTAACTTGCTGTTAAAGGGATAGTTCACCCTAGAATGATATTTCGCTCATTACTGTATCTACTCACCCTCATGTGGACTAAGGGCTGGAAGAAGTTTCAGAGTCCTCCGTCCCTTCTCTGAGTTACAGGGGGTCTCAGCGTAGCAGTGCATGTCCATATAACGGTTGTAAAGGGACACCAGAGCTCTTCGTAAAAAAACACACACAAAAAAACATCCAAATACCTCCATGATGCTCGTATGTAATGTCCGTCTTGTGCTGAAGCCCCAAATTGCGTAATTGTCCCGAAAAAAATTAAATAAATCTATATTTTAAGCTTGTTTGTAGCAGAAGCTTCTCAAAGCTCCTCTTCCTGGTCCGTCCAAATCTCGCGTGATTCGCAGTAACCGCACTGACGCCGGCGCAAATCACGCGAGATTTGGACGGACCAGGAAGAGGAGCTTTGAGAAGCTTCCGCTACAAACAAGCTTAAAATATAGATTTTTTTAATTTTTTTCGGGACAATTACGCAATTTGGGGCTTCAGCACAAGACGGACATTACATACGAGCAGCATGGAGGTATTTGGATGTTTTTTTGTGTGTGTTTTTTTACGAAGAGCTCTGGTGTCCCTTTACAACCGTTATATGGACATGCACTGCTACACTAAGACCCCCTGTAACTCAGAGAAGGGACGGAGGACTCTGAAACTTCTTCCAGCCCTTAGTCCCCATGAGGGTGAGTAGATAATGAGCGAAATATCATTCTAGGGTGAACTATCCCTTTAAGTGCTTTTTAATTCATTTTAATTCACCAAAAAATAGTCACAGGTCACAAAAAAGTCCTCTTCTTGCTTGGTGTGGCTAATTTCTGCACTTTCCTTACTTTTTTTTTAAGCATCATTGAAAAATCTCACATTCATGAAAGTCTCAACCTCTTTTGCACAATTCCACGGTAGTGTAGGGGTTAGGGTGGCCGTTTGCCAACCCCAAGGTCACTGGTTCGAATCCAAGGGAAGAACTCTTGTTATGTTATGTTGAATTCTGCTCTCCTCCACCGCCTTCAATTGGTTACAGGTGTTTGTTATCTCCTTGATTACTCATACCAGTTTGCAGCACATCATCACATTACAATGAATGACAACAGTCTTGAAAGCAGTGTGCTCTCTGTAGCTGAGTGGCAGAGTGAAGGATTTATGATCATAAGGTCATAGGTTCGATTCCTGCCTCAGTCATTTCACATCATTGCTTGACTTTTGATTCCAATTATTCAGCTGTCATTGGACAGTCTTTGATTCCTCATAGTATAAAGCTCATTGTAACTCAGGTTCTCTGTGGCCGTATGGTTAGTGTGTTAGGTTACCACTCATGGAGTTGTGGGTTCAATTCCTTCCATGGACATGTTTCTTGTATGCCATTCCGCATGTCTTTGTCAATTTATTCTGCTAATTCAGCATGGTTCAGCATTGGGTTTCAGCATTCACACGCATGTTCCGTTAGGAAATGCTGTTTCTAGTTTTAAAATAATGATTTAGTCGTAATTAAATAACACCTCAGGGACTTTGTCATGGGTGCATGGGTTGCTGGGGACAGCTAACCACTTAGGTGGGGGCAGTGTAGCATGTTGGGGAGGGTAGATGTAGGGGTTTCCCAGCATGCTTTGTGACAGTGTGTCTGTGAGTTTAAGTTAACGTTAATTCTGTTTTAAACCACCATAAATGTTATCTTCTGCAGTTTTGCAACTTTCAGTGTTACTGTCTTATCGATTAAGTTCTAATTCATCGATCTATTTAGTTTATAATTATTGTTAGGAAATCACCTTGACACCATAAGTGAGGTTATGTGTGTGGTAAGAGACATCCCTTCATTTACAGACATACTTGTAGTTGGGAGTGGCAAGGGCTGTTGGGAGCAAATCAGCCATTGACTGTCATAATAGTGTAATAAAATAATGTAAGTTTAATAGCAAGGGTAAACCAAGTACATTACCATTGTTTTAATTAATATATTTAAATTAAATTAACTAATTGTGTCCTTTCAGGCACTTTGTGTTGTAGCTAGTGATGGGATCGGCAGTTCTTTTGACTGTACTGAATCACTAGAATCAGTTCCTTAAAATGAGTCGTTCAAAAAATTCGTTCACCGAATCACTCCCCCCCCCCGTAAGGGACGGTGAAAAAAAAAATCTCCCGCGAATATCCGTACTGTACACTCTACGTCCCCTTTCCTTTTTTTAAAAATATTTTATATTTTTTATATTTTTTAATATATTTATTTTTATATTAGGCTACTACACAGTGAACGCGAGTCCTCTGTGCACAGTACATTCACTTAACATGACGCTACACAGCTCTGTGCATGCAGTACACCAGGCAGTGAGTGACACAGCGCCACATTCAGCACAGTACTTGAACCTGAATCACGTCTGCAGCAGCAGTTCTCTGGTGCAGGTTCGCGAATCACCAGTGAGTGACTGAGTAACAGCTTCCCCAGCGGCAGTTCTCTGTGTGCGCAGTAGGTTCGCGAATCATGAGTGAGTGAGTGGCAGCGCGAACCTGAATCACGTCCTCAGCAGCAGTTCTCTGTGTGCGCAGTAGGTTCGCAGGTAATGAGTGAGTGAGTGGCAGCGCGGACGTGAATCACCGTGTCACTACGTTCGCGAACGACACAGAGTGAACTGGAGCCCTCAGCCCCGACTGTCAGTGAACGCATCACTGAACATGCACCGTTCCCTCGCAATGAGAGTCTCCGCCACCAGATTCGCAGGTCATTCAGTGATTCACAGACAACACAGCAGTTCCACTGTCGGCCTGCGCGCTCGCTGCTGAGCTCAACTACTGAACTGAGAAAGGAACGAATCAGGTCAGGAAGTGATTCTAGTCAGTACGTTCACTTAAATAATTCGTTCCTTCGAACGAATCACTCGCGAACTACACAACACTAGTTGTAGCTTATAGTACATTATTACAGTTTTCCTCAATTGCTAAAACACTAAACCCTATTGTCTGAACCAAATGCTCAGTTGCCTGAACCCACTGATTGAATCAGTCGCTCTCTTTTGGCAAAACCATCAGCACTTTTCACCTGTTTAGACACAACTTACCAACACATTTTCATTGTGATGCACCTGTGTTGCATAATGCTGAGCACAGGTGGAAAAAGTCAAACACAACTAAAGCACAAGTTTCACCGGTTGAACACAACAACTCAAAATTGATATGATGTGAGGGAACATACAGTAAGCCAGTTCAGGATGAAGTCATGTGGCCTGATCCAGTACAGAGAAATGATGCTGTGGCTGAGTTATGCACTTCTCATTTCTATATTTTTGTACTTTATTTTTATGTAGGTTTACTGCATACAAGTGCTAAATGCACAAGATTTCTGTTTGTTTTTGTACTGTACAAGTGCTACGTGTAAAATGCACAGAATTTCTGTTTTTTGTACTTTTTTTTTTTACTATGGTGCCTCTAAAGAGGAGAAGATGAGACGATGATGATGAGACGACAGGGTGAAGGAAGAAATGATGAGGGAGGGAGGGATGAACTGGGAAGAAAAAAGAAGAAGGAAGGAAAAGGGGATGAAATGGACATGGGGAGGGAAGGAGGAAGGTGAAAGAAAGGGAAGGAGAGAAGTGCTAAATGCACAGGTTTTTTATTTTGCAACATGCATTTAGCCTACAGTGGACGATAAACATTTATTTCTACAGCTTCATGTCCTGAGCGTTGTGTTTTCTATTTTTCTAGGTAGTGTTTAGTGACTGCTCAGTTGTGTTTTTAATTTTGATTGACTCGGGGCACGATTTGACAACATAGTTCAGTTTTGGGCACAGATTGAACTGTTTTGAGGTGAAAGTTTGGTTGTGAAAGAAGAGTCTGAGGTTTTGTGAATGTAGCTTGAAAATTGGGGTTTGTGTTCACAGTTTGGAGAAAAGGAGAGCAGCTTTCAAGAAATGTGTCTTAGCAATCGAGAAAAACTGTAATACATTGATAACATACTTTATGTATAGGGATTTATGTAATCATATTTAACGGTGCAAATAAGGTTCAAAATATCAAATTTGAAAAATGGAGACATAGTTTAATCAAAGTTTAATCACCCAAGAAGACATTCCAACCACTCTCCAAAAATGACCATTCCAAAATTACAGAAATACATTGGCCCCCGCCCCCTACTATGAGGGTTCACAGACAATTTTGTGTAGCCTACTTTTGAGTGTTTTCTATTCTGCAGTAAACACAGGTTCTCCTTCATCTCACGCCCATTTAGTGGCCACAACTTGCATGAAATGCACAAATGGTAATTATTAACATTACTTATTATTAGGATTTAGGGGAGATTTCCAGTAGTGATCACACACGACAACGAGCTTGGGACAGAGGGGACATTGCGTACCTTAGATTTGACCACTTAGTCGTCCACCCACCAAGGGCGAGGGGGGGTGGTCTAGACCGCAACACCAGTGCTGATCCCTCCCCTGTGACCTCCACCCCGAAGTGAAGCCCACTAACTGATAAATAGCAATGCACAATTTTATTTCACATATGTTATTTCCTTTTTCTTTTCTTGTATGTTCTTTTATGTTCTTTTCTTTTCCTTTATTTAATAACTAATTTAGTTTTATTTTATTTTTGTTTTGTTTTGTTTGAGTTGTTTGGACAAACATGTCTATTAAAATACCAAAAAAAGGTTTGAAATTTGCTCACTTAAACATCTGTAGTTTGAAAAACAAGGTTGATGAGTTAAGCTCAATATTGTATGACAATGATATCCACATAATGGCCATTTCAGAAACTCATCTGGATAATACAATAGCGGATTCTGTAGTTGCTATACAAGGATACAACTTATTTAGACTTGATAGGGATAGATTTGGAGGTGGTACAGCGTTTTTTCTGAAACAGCACATTCCAGCTAGAATCAGAAAGGATTTAAGTAGGAATGGTGTGGAGGCCTTATGGCTTCAAATTCACATTCCTTATTGCAAACCAATATTGTTGTTGTTATAGGCCACCATGTTCAAATGTGGATTATTTAGACAATATATGTAGTATGTTGCAGAGGGAAACTGACAAAAACTCTGAGGTCTTTTTTGTGGGTGATATGAATATCAATTGGTTTAATAGTAACTGTCCTTTGAGGAAAAGGTTGGGTGATGCAGCTTCTGTGTGTAACCTATCTCAGATCATAAATATGCCAACAAGAATCAATATTAACAAGCAAGGCTCACTGTCGTCAACTTGCATAGATCATCTCTTTACTAATTACCCAGAGAAATGTTCAAAAGCAGTGTCAGTACCAGTAGGATCCAGTGACCACAACATAATTGCACTAACGATAAAAACAAAGGTACCGAAAGCTGGACCAAAAGTAATACTAAGGAGAACTTATAAAACTTTCTCAGAAAAAGAATTTACAGATGATCTAAAAAATGTAAACTGGCACACTGTTCTGGACTGTTTGCACCCTGAGGCTGCATTAGTCACCTTTATGAAATTATTCTCAGCTGTTTGTGATAAACATGCTCCCATTAGGAAGCTATCAGTGAGATCAGTTAAAGCGCCCTGGATTGACAACGAACTAAAAAGCTATATTAAAGAAAGAAACTTACTAAAGAAGTCTGCTACTGAAAATGGTGGCCCAGAGAAATGGCTTGCTTACCGTGCACTGAGGAATAAAATCACTAAAATGAACAAACATAAGAAAAAGCAATACTATAGATCTAAAATTGCAGAGTGTAAGGATGATAGAAAAAAAATGTGGAGAATACTTAATGATGTTGTAGGTAAGGGTAAAGTAAATAATACATCTACATTTATTGAATGTGATGGTGTATTTATAACGAAACCAAAGGATATTGCAAATTATTTCAACGAGTATTTCATTAAAAAAAGTTGACACAATCAGATCTCAAATGTTGCCTGGGCACGGTACGCTTTCAGATTCCATTATCAAAAAAGAGATTATGTGGGGTAAGGAATGTAACTTCAGTTTCAGTATGATCAAGGAAGAGGAGCTTGAGAAACTTCTGTTATCAATTAAATGTGATAATCCCTGTGGCATGGATAATTTAGATGCCAGATTATTGCAGTTATCGGCCAGAATAGTGGTGAGGCCAATTTTTCACATTTTTAAATTATGTTTTGATGGTTGTGTTTTTCCTCAGCTGTGGAAAGTTGCAAAGATAACTCCACTGTCGAAAAATAATAGAGAGCCTCTATCAGGACCTAACAGTAGACCGATTGTAGACCGATTAGTATTTTGCCGGTTTTAGGCAAAATCATGGAGAAAATCCTTTTTATCCAAATTCAGAAGTATTTCGAAGAAAATAGCATCAATTCTGAGCATCAACATGCCTATAAAACAGGCTATTCGACCTGCTCAGCCTTAACATCTCTTACGGATCATTGGTTAAAAAGTATTGACGAGAAATTAATTGTAGGTGCAGTGCTGTTGGATTTTAGCGCAGCTTTTGACATTATAGATCATGAGTTGTTACTCAGAAAGCTGTCTGCTTACAAGTTAAATGATTCAGCTCTCAAATTATTGAAAAGTTATCTGTCTAATCGACAGCAATGTGTGATGTTTAATGGCACCCTCTCAAGTACTGCAACGCTGAATAGTGGGGTCCCACAGGGGAGCAGCCTTGGGCCGCTACTATACTCTATGGGCCGGATTTACTAAAGGTTTGCGTGTATTAAAACGTGTGCAAACGTGATTGCACGCGCAAACACATGTGGAACCTGATCTACTAACCGGACGCACCGAGGATTGCGTCCCTCACACGGGCAGAATAGCACGTGCGATCCATTTAGCGTGTTTGCCTTGATGAATATGTAAATATGGGCGTTTCAGCCAGAACGTGCTAAATACTGGGAGGAGTAGATGCAAATAGATTTTTTTAGCGCGTGCAATGTGATTTACCAAACCAGGAAGAGATTGCGGTGGCCGTTTTTGCGTCTTTATTTACCACGTCTGAAAACCATGTACTAACTGATACAACTTCGCCAAAACGTATGCGTTTATTGGTTTGATACCTGTCAGAGCCCCATGATCTTACATCTCTGCATTTCCTCACGTCTGGGTAATTCTGTAACAGTTTTTCAGCCGTGTTAAAAGTCTTTTACGCGCCGTTACGCACGGGGCACGTCTGTCCTGCAGTGCGCTCCTCTCTTTTCCTCTCCTCTCCTCTCCTCTCCTCTCCAGTACCTGGCTGCTCAGCTCCGTCTCTCAGTCCCGGTCCCGGACTGAGACACGTCACCGCTGCCTTCACCCGTCTTTGATCCATTTGGTCAGTGGTCAGAGCGTTTAGATCCGTGTGTCCCACCTGAGCTCTCTATTAATCCACTGGATCATGGGCGGCACACGCACACACACACACACACACACACACACACATATTACAGGTGTGTGATTGTCGCTGCAGCTGCTGCCTGTTCGTCACTATATGACGAGTTGGGCCCTGTAGCGATTTGTGTTTATTAATCTAAACAGAGCGCGAGAGAGATGAACACACATGCTGTCATTGTAGCATCGGATCAAATGTCATTATGTCCCTTCGTCCGTCCAGCTCTCTGTCCACTCTCTCCATGGCGGAAACGATTACACGCGCAAAACCCTCATTTACATATTGCGGTTTGCACGTGTTTTCATTTAGCGGGTTACTCTTAGTAGATCACCTGTTTTGCGTGCACTAACCAAACTCGCAATATTGTAGCGGACGCAAACAATATAGCGCCAGCTATCTGAGATCTTAGTAAATCCGGCCCTATATTTGTTAATGACTTGCCATATATATTAAAGCATGCTGGTGCAGTAATTTATGCGGATGACACAACATTGCATGTCTCTGCAGATAACATAACATCAGTGAAAAAGTTACTTCAACATGAATTATTGCTAGCCTCAGAGTGGGTTTTGGAGAATAAGTTAAAGCTGAATGTCTTGAAAACAAAGTGTATAGTTATTGGCTCTAATCATGCACTGAGGTCTGAACCTAAACTGTGTCTTTCTATGCAAGGCATTGCTATAGAACAGGTAAAAGAAGCCAAACTGTTGGGAGTAACAGTGGATGAAACTTTGTCTTGGTCAAATCATATCAATAATATAGTGTCTAAGATGAGTCACAATATCTCTAATATTAGAAGAATCACCTACCTGCTGAATGAATCAACTGTCAAACTATTAATTAATTCCTTAGTTCTGTCGCATCTGAATTACTGCCCAACAGTTTGGTCCAGTGCCTCAAAGAAAGACCTTTTTAAACTGCAGCTAACTCAAAACAGGGCAGCACGCCTTGCTCTGCGGTGCTCTATCAGAGAAAGTGTCATGAGTATGCACAAAAGTCTCACATGGATGCTGGTGGAGGAGAGACTGGCTTATAGTCTTATAATGTTTTTGAGAAAGACAGGCCTCAGGAAACAACTTCACCTTGCCTTTACCTAGAACCAACGCACTCAAAAGGTCAGTTATGTATAGAGTTGTAGCTCACTGGAACAGTCTCCCCTCACACTTGATCACAACCACGGGAATGTCCAGTTTTAAAATGAAACTGAGAGAAGCTGTGTTTCGTCATAATATTATATTGCAATAGATTATTACTATATTAGGCAATCATGTCAAGTTGAATTCAAGCATGTTATTACACCTGTGTTGTACATTTATTTATGCTTTAGGTTATCTCATATGTATACTCTTCTATAATCATGTAACTATTTTATAATCATGTAAAAAAAAAAAAAACTATTATTACTCCTCTTGATCATGTCATGTCTATAATCATGTAACTATTTGATAATCATGTAATCATCCTCTTGATCGTGTTAACTTATTCACATTGTACTACTTAATATGCATTTTTATAATCTTGCTTAGGAGAAATGATTTCATGTAATTTTTTTATTATTATTATTATTATTTTTTTCTCTCTTTTCTTTTGTACAAACACTGTATTGTTGTGTTTGATTTAATGTGGACCCCAGGAAGAATAGTCTGCATCATTATGCAGACTAATGGGGATCCAAATAAAACAATAAACAATAAACAGAGCAACCATCTTGATGTAAATAAACGATCTTTGACCGATCATGTGTCATCAACGCTCACAGCTTTCCCATTGGATTTTAGCCCATCATGTGGCTTGCTCGGCTACAAACACACCGACGGGATCGATGTAAAGGCTGAAGTATGCCGCTTTATGGTGGAGGAAGTTCTGTCATTGCGGCTGGTGGAGGAGGTCCTGTCAGTGTTGATGGTGGAGGAGGTAAAATAAAAAAGGATGCAACCTCTTTGATCCGGCTGCTGCTGGGGCTCCCTGGGCGTCTTCGCACAGCGTCCTTCAGCAGCCTAACTTACACGTGTGGCAGAAGATGTGCACCCGGATGACAGCTGTCGATCCTGGGTTCCAACGGAGCGGCTTTGGGCGCTATAGGGAGGCAGCGGAGGAGACGATGCGCCGTTGCCTTGCCTGCTTCCTGGGTGGTGAGCTGGGAACACCGCGCTGGTCCGAGGCGGAGACGGTGCAGCATCCTCTGGAGTTCAGACCCTGACCATCGCCTGGAGCAACGGCAAGCTGCGACAGCCTCAAGGCGGTCTAGCAGGGATTCCTTACTCCTCAGTTCTTCGGAGAGCCGGTGAACATTATATATATACATATATATATTTATTATATATATATATATATTTTATATATATTTATTTTGATGATCCTCGGGGATCATCAAAATAAAAATCTAGCTTGGCTAAGCTGAGAGTGCGGCGCCGGGTTCAAGTGTCCGGTCCAGACAAAGTAAAAGCTGATAGCCACCGATCACCTTAAAAACACACAGAACTGTAGCTGTGAGTATGAAAGGATTAAAATGACAACAATCTGCTAAAAATACCGGAGTAGGACCCACTTAGAATAATTTAAAGACCAGTGAAAAGCAGGATCACTGCTATTGGGCGGGACTGGTGCTAGCTAGCACCGCCCATTGTGTCGACATAGGTCTAGGAAATTTTTTACAATGCTACTTTTTTACTATTACAGCCATGAAGTTTAAGTTCAATCACTTGCTCACAACATTTTAAACATTAATACTTTTTTACTACTACTTACAGTCACGAAGTTGAAGTCCAATCACTTGCTCAACTCTATTTTGCTGCTTCAATGGGTGAGGTTGATGGATCATAATTCCCGCTCACCAGCATCCCAATCCTCCCCCACAGTCGGCCCATTGATAGACGCATACACAGTAATATGAACAGTTAAGGCACTTGGAACTTATATTTATTTAACAGGTATATACATATCACTGATTCTTGAAACTTTGGCAAAAACATGTCCCACTAAGAAAAGTGCTCATTCTGTTGGAAATGAATAACATTGTCATGAATAAAAAGAAGAAAGATTATACTCAGGGGGTCCTTTGCACACATGTAAGGTTATTTTATGGTTTTATTTTTAATTTGTATTAATTTCATGATTATATGCTGGCCCATGGCCTATAAAATCAGTTGTCCTCAGATAGGGGTTAATAATTTCAACTTGATTAAAAAAACAAAAAGTAATAATTTAAATGAATAATATCTTTACTAAATGAAAGATTACATTGTAATGTTTATTAAAAACTACAAAAAGTGAGTTTTGAACAATATTTACTATTACTTTGTGGCTGCTGAAAATGTGTCCCATATATTCGTCACCACCGTCAGATATTTATAAAAAACAATAAAATCAGGCAAATACAAGGTCAGCAATATTTCTGAGGACCCCCTTTTCAAACCTTCAGCTCTACAGCATGCTTTAAGATCACTCAAGCTCCTGTAAGTTTGCTATTTTCTCTTAAAATGGTTCATATTTGTTGACACTGATACTGTCGCAACCATAACATGTCAACACCGTCTCTTTTGTAAAAAAAATATTAGATTAGATTATGACATTAATGTATACTTTTTAAAAAGAGGTTTGAACTAGCTAGCAACAAGAGGAAAACAAAATGGCTAATGTGAACAACTCATGCATATCATGTGAAAGAGTAGATTTTTGTCACCACCGTCAGACGTCACCACCGTCAGGTTTTGTGTCTGACGGTGGTGACATGCAGTCTGACGGTGGTGACAAAAGCCTACAAATGGCCCTCAACAGAGCCTTGAATATAATTATTGATCACAATAAAATACCAATATGACATGTGATGTTTCAGTAGCCTCTTGTGTATTTTTACTTAGGTAATTCCTCCTATATTTCTTCCATATTGTCCAATCCGAGGGGATGAGTTGTGCCTTCCCTCTCTCTCTCTGAATTCACTATTATGTCATGTTCATTTGGATTATGTCATTAGGGATGCACATAGTGCCCCTACTACTGTACCTACTTACATAGCAATATCCCCAATATGGCATGTAGCCTATTGTATCTCCAATGACTAAAGCCAAATTAAAATGGCATGACGACATTTTACCAAATCTTACATTCAGAATATTCCACTCAGTTTCATAGTCATTACACGCAACTTTGACTTTATGTATTTCAGGAAGTTATGGCTAGACAGAAGCTATCAGTGGAGGAGAGAAGGAGCAGAAACAGGGAATATCAAAGGAAGCGGAGAGAAAAAATACACAGTGAGCCAGTGTTAAAGGAGGAATACCTCAGAATGGAAAGGCAAAGATGGAAGAAGAGAGTTGAGGAAGGGAAGATAAAAAATGTCAGTGACTTGAATGAAAGGGAAAGGAGAAGTCAGAGAAAAGCTTGGAAACGTAGACAAAAAGTTTCAAGAGAACATAAGAGAAAGGTCTCAGAAGTCCCAGAAACTCCCCCAGACAGTCCAGTGGATCAGGCCATACACGAGCCAGCTCGAAGTAGGCAGGCTATAGCAGGAGAAAGGGAAAGAAAGAAAACAAGAAAAAGATACTACAGAGAGATGAAAGCTATGAGAAATAAACTTCAAGAGGTAAAAAAAGATATGAACAAAATGAAAAAGCGTTGGTTACGAGAAAAAGCTAGGAATAAAAAAACACAAGAATCACCTGGAAAAAAAACAGAGCAGCTGCTGCGGGGAAGCCAACTTAAAAACCCCTCCATCAAGAAAACTCTGCTGTTCCACAATGTACTCACTCATGAATTGAAACAAAACAAGTCTGTCCACAAGAATAAGAACTTGACTCTCTCAGGCAAGGTTCTGAGGAAATATCGGCTAATTCACCAGATGAGGCAGTTTGGCATAACATACAACACACTGCGGAAGCGGAGGGCTAAGGACAAAAAACCTGCATACATTGAAACCATTACTCAGAAGGTTCAGAATTTCTACCTTAATGCAGCACGAATTACAACTGATAAGCAGGACACAATCACACGCAAGAAAATAAAGCATCAGAGAATGATTCTGAATGATACAGCATTGAACCTCCACAAGGAGTTCACCAAGATGGAACCAGGAGTGAAGATCAGTTATTCATCCTTCTGTGCCTTACGTCCATTCTACGCCACAGCGCCGTCGGATCGCAAGACATGCCAATGCCAGTACCATGAAAATGCTAAGCTGATGCTTAACGTGCTAAGAGAAAATGGTGTCGTCACATCTAGCAAACTGGAGGATAGTTTTGAACTTGTCTGCTGTTCACAGATAAGCGAGGCATGTCTTCTGCGCTCCTGCACCCGGTGTCTCCACAAACATACACTTCCCACACCCCAGCAAGACCAGACCCATGTTGAATGGCAGCAATGGGAACGAGTTCAGGATCATACTGCAGATGGGCTCCACTTCAACACAAGACTTGTGAGGCACAGTGGCACATTGGGAGAGCTTCTCCAACAATATGAAGATAAACTGAAGACAGAAACAACAACACATGTGTGCTCAGTTCAGAACCAAAGCAGAGAGTACAGGAACATTATTGAGAAGTGCAATGATAGCACAGTAATTGTGCATGTGGACTTTTCTGAGGCGTGGAAATGCAAGTATAGTTCTGAAGTGCAGTCATGCCATTTTGGTCAGAACCTTCCACAGCTCAACCTGCACACTGGCATGTACTATACAAAAGAACAGAAGACAGGTTTTTGCACAGTATCAGAATCCAAGCGACAGGATGCATCTGCCATTTGGACTCATATGGAACCAGTCCTGACAGATATTCGTTTAAAGTTTCCAAAAATTGACACTATTCACTTTTGGTCAGATGGCCCCAGCAAGCAATACAAGAACAAAAAGAACTTTTCTCTCCTCTGCAGTGTCCCTCTAACAATGGGTTTCAAGAGAACAACCTGGAACTTCTTCCCCACCTCACATGGTAAGGGAGCGCCAGATGGCATTGGAGGAACTGTAAAAAGGACTGCAGACAGCCTTATACTGCGAGGGAATGACATTGTGAATGGGAATATTTTCCATGAGATGGTTAGCAGAAGTCTCTGCAGCACTAAGCTCTATATTATCACTGAAGCTGACATGCAGCCTTATGATGCACTCCTTAGCCAACCACTAAAACCTGTGCCTGCAACAAGGAAACTCCATCAGGTCACACCGACACACCGTAATGACTCTGAGATCCATATCAGGTCACTGTCCTGTTTCTGCAGTGAGCCACAGATGTGTGAGTGTTTCAGCCCAACAATATTCCAGTTGACCTCCAGTACACCCAGGGCACAGGCTGAGGATGATGGTCCTACACCAGTGCGAAAGAGGAAAAGACCTTTGGCAATGTTAATGGAGGAAATGGAACAAGAGGAAGGTGAGCAAGAGGAATCGGATTGGGAGGAAAGAGGTGATGAGCCAGTGGAGGAAGAACCACTGAACAAAAGTGGTCCTGATGGGGTTCTGACAGATCTGTCTGCTGATGATGTTCAATGCGGAGATTGGCTTGCGGTCATTTATGACAAGAACTGGTGGTTAGCAAAGGTTGTCACTGTTGACGCTCATCATCAAGATGTGAAAGTGGAATTTTTCCACCCTCATGGCCCCAACACAAGATTCTGTCCAAAAGGAGGTGGAAAGGATATGTGCTTCATACCATTCGACCATATTCTGGTCAAACTTGTGGAACCGTCATCACCAGGTCGTGCAAGCAGGACGAGGGAGATATACAACCTGTTGGCTGAAGTCATGGACTTCATAGAGGAGAAACATATACGCCATATACTACATGATAAAGTTAAATGATTGGTGGAGTGATGCACAACAGTCAGAGGATACTCACAGAAGTTCACATATATGAATTATTATTTTTGTGCCAGATGTAATTTGTGGTATTCATGCAGAATGATTTTTTAACAATTTCAGTTCATGGAAAAGAGACTGTGAGACAGTTATTAATCTGTTCTTCACTTCCAATATACAGTTTATAGTCTGATTTACAGAAGAATGTGATCTGCATTATTTTATGAATAGGAGTCTTACTGATAGAACTGTTTTACTTATGATGATCATTAAGAGGCTTTTGTTAATGATGGCCCGTAACTAGTTTGGCTTATATGTTTCTAATTGAATGTTTACCAAGTGCTCAGAATTGTTATTTGTTATCTGTTCACGTCTAATACAGTTTACATTCCAGTTTAAAGGAATATAATGAATCTTTTTATGAGTAGAGGGCACTAGGTAACAGTTTAAGGTGATGCATGTGATGTATTGTGCATTATTCCTACTAGTAATGACTTTTTTTAACTTTGATGATTTGATATGACGATATGGGGATGGGGTACTTTTAAAAATGATATTGCTTAATTGTACCATAGGGCTATTTCCCCTTAGAAAATGTGTTCATACTGCTCAGGATTGTTATGTTTTGGACCAAATACTTAAATAAATTTGTTAAGCAAGAAGTGATTGACTTTGGTAGTATTAATTTTTGAATTGTATGTTGTAAATTAAGCCATTGTCACCACCGTCAGATTAGTGTCACCACCGTCAGAGGGACTTTTATTTGTTTTAAATGAACATACTTACAACATTCCCTCAGTGCTGTTGAGTTATTAAAGTACTAGTCTCTTTTAATTCAAAAATGTGTTTGTTACATAAAAAAAGTATTACCTCTTCTATTTAGGCTTAAAGTAAACATTGTATTATGTTATATTTTTTAAACGAGTACAAATACAACAGTATAAAAAATGAACAAAAGTAAATATTTAAAATCTAAGAGCATATATGCATACTAAGGATGCCAGGTAATGATTTATAAACTGTAAATACCAATTAGACCAAATAAATTCTAAATAATGTGCCTTTTATTGTGTCTGACGGTGTTAACAAAAACAAAGTTATAGCTGTAAAAACGCCTATTTTATGAAAAAATAACAAAATCAGGAGGTTGCACCGATACATTGCTGTACTGCCAAGACCAAGGTCTACAATGATATACCTTTAGATTTTGTCATTTAAGTAACTTTTTATTTTCAAAATTAAAACCTGTTTTATCCAATTTTCCAAGAATCAGTGATATTGTAGATACAAAATGGAACATTTGCAGAAAAAAAAAAAAGATTCCATTAGGAATCGGACCCCGATCACCCGTTTACCAGCGTAGCATCTCTGCCCACTACGCTACCAACACTGTTCAAACAAAAGCTGGAATTTCTATATATTTAACAGGTATATATACACAAACAGTTCAGGCGTTAAAACAGTAATCAATGTGATATGAAAATTGATTTACTAACAGCTTGTGTCACCATCTTTCACAAATAGCCTATATCTTAATGTAGTTGGTGCCGTAGATAGGTGGGCTGTGTGTGTTTCTCCGCTCAGTCGCTCCAGAGAAGTGGAACCGGAACGAGTGGGCGGGGCTGATGCTGGTGGGCGGGGCTGATGCTGGAGTTGTGGTTCTGCAGCGAGTACCTCCTCCTTTTATCAGTGAAGGTGTTGTTTCTCTGGTAGGTGGGGACGAGCGTGTGCGCGTGAAGATATTGCGAGATACTGCCGCTTTTGATTCTTTCATTTTGACATCAGTCTTACCGTTTTCAGATGCGACCTACACTGGGTCGTTTATCCCTGTGCTTGGGATGGGATTGAAAGTTTTGCGCGTGCCTCAGCACAAAATGATGTTGTCTTGTGATCTGTTCCAGGGTGAAGTGGTGGTTGGTGTGCGGCCGGCGTTGCCTCTAGATGGAATCGAGGTGATTTTGGGTAATGATATATGCGGTAGTAGAGTGTGGGCTGATGTGCCCCCTCCTATTGTGGTTCCGGCGCCCCTCGTTAGCCGTGACCCTGATAAGAATGAGAGGGAGTTCCTTGATGTATTTACTGCATGCGCTGTGACGCGTGCCATGGCGCGCGCGCAAGATTATGAGAGTTCCGCAGCAGAGGCTGACGGTTCACTACAGCATGATGTAACATGTCCTGATGTCCCTTGGTCTGTCTCTTGCAGTGAGTTGGTGGAGCAGCAGCAGACGGATCCCTCCCTCAAGGCGTTGCTGGAGTCGGTTTGCCCTGTTGGTGAGGTGGAAAATCATGCACAGTGCTATTTTGTTGCTGTGTGTTGATGAGGAAATGGGTGCCTCAGTGGGAAACCTGTGTTGGGGATCCTGTGTTGCAAGTTGTTGTTCCCTCTAAGTTTCGCAGCTTGGTGTTGCAGATTTCCCATGACGAGAGTGGTCACTTGGGCGTCAGGAAGACGTATGACCGCATCCTGAGGTATTTCTTCTGGCCCCGGTTGAAGAGAGATGTGTCGGCCTATATAAAATCATGTAATGTGTGTCAGGTCACCAGTAAGCCTAATCAGACCCTCAAGCCTGTTCCTTTGGTCCCGATACGTGCTTTGAGTCAGCCATTTGAGCACCTTGTCATTGATTGTGTGGGGCCCTTGCCACCTTCGAGGTCAGGAGTTTGTTATTTACTCACAGTGATGTGCCAGAGCACAAGCTACCCAGCGGCTTACCCGCTGCGCACAATCACGGCCAGGTCTGTGGTGCGTGCTTTGTCGCAGTTTATGTCAGTTTTTGGTGTTCCCAGAGTCATTCAGTCCGACCAGGGGTCTAATTTTTCTTCTCATCTGTTTTCCCAGGTCCTGAAACAGTTGCGGGTCAAGCATAATCAGGCCTCTGCCTACCACGCGCAAAGTCAAGGCGTTCTGGAAAGATTTCACCGGACTCTGAAATCAATGTTGCGTGCGTATTGTGTTGAAATGTCAAGTGATTGGGAAGAGGGCTTACCATGGCTGTTGTTGGCCGCTAGGGAAGTCGTTCAAGAGAGCATAGGGTTTAGTCCCAACAACCTTGTGTTTGGTCATACTGTTCGGGGCCCTTTGGCCCTGTTGCGTGACATTTGGAAGGAGGAGGAGCCTCCTCAGAATCTTCTGGAGTATGTGTATGGTTTTCGCTACAGGTTGTACAGGGCTCAGGAAGTAGCTAAGAGTAAATTGGGGGGTGCGCAGAGCAAAATGAAAAAACATTATGACCGTGGGGTTGAGAACCGTGTTTTTCTCCCAGGGGATCAGGTCTTGGCTCTGTTGCCCATTGTAACATCCCCTTTTCAGGCTAAGTTTTTTAGTCCTTACTCTGTGGTAAAGAAGTTGTCTGACCTGAATTACCTGGTTGCTACTTCAGATCGTAGGTCTTCTACTCAACTGTGTCATGTGAATTTGTTGAAACCCTACTGTGTTCGTGTGCAGGAGGCCGGTGAGGTGGTTCAGCCGTCGGATGTCCATCCTGCCTGTGTGTCTGCTTCTTCATCCCCTGTGGTGGCAGAGCAGGGAGAGGACGGCGTGTCAGGCCCTGATGATGCTATACTCTATGGTCGGCTCAAGGATTCTGAGACTTTGCAGAATTTAGATGGTTTGTTTGGTCATTTAGAGGTTTCTAAACGTGCACAGTTGGTCAGTCTGATAAAGAGTTATGCATGTTTGTTCGGTGATACACCTACACGCACACATTTGATCGAACATGACATTGATGTGGGAGATTCTAAGCCCATTAACCCTTTACCTACTGAGGTTAAAAATGGCCGTTTGGACATATTTTGTTATTATGGCTATACAATAATAAGGAAATGTCCTATGTCTGTTTCCTTTGACCCATTTTTCCAGGAGTAGTTAAACTTTAATTTTTAACATCTGGTAAATGATTATTGCACATAATATGGAAGCAAGAGCAGTTTAAATCAAGAAAAACACAAAAACGAACTTTGTTTTTTCAGGGGTTTAGTGAGGAAAATACTGTTATTGCACATGAAGTTCTGATTTGACATTTGAAATGGGAACCTAAACATGTTGGGAATCAATCTTAGTGATTGTTTGTGTCTAGGGCTTTGGGTTCCCACAAAACAGTGCAAAATTGAACTCTTTTCACAGGCGAAAAAGTGCAAAACCAAGCCATACATGTCAAGTGAAAAAGTGCAAAACCAAACTATATAAATAAGGTGGAAAAGAGCAACACCAAGCCATAGGGTGAAATGTGGAAAACCCAACTATATATCATAGGTAAGAACAAAGTGCAAAACCAAACCATCAGGTGCAAAATGGCAAAATCAAACCATGTACACTTGTCAAATACAACTATAACAGGAGACAAGTGTAAAATCAAACCATGTACACATGTCAAATACAACTATAACAGGTGACATGTGTAAAATCAAACCATGTACACATGTCAAATACAACTATAACAAGTGACAAGTGTAAAATCAAACAATGTACACATGTCAAATACAACTATAACAGGTGACATGTGTAAAATCAAACAATGTACACATGTCAAATACAACTATAACTATATAACAATATGTACAATATTTACATTCCACCCTCAATGTGGTACTGCCTGTAGCAGTTTCTGTCTGGCTGGAGACACAGGGACACCTTGCAAAGTTCGCACATCCAGCCGGTGCACCTCTTGCAAACTTTGCAAGTTTTCCTCCCCTTGGTGGAACGCTCAGAGGATGGATTCCCAGTGCTTATTGGGACAGGGCAGTGACTGGCAGTTGGTGGAGGAGGAGGAACAGAGACCTTCAGCGGGGTTCCAAGCAGGTGTGCTGTCAGCTCTTCCTGGAACTGCTGCCGGGTCATGTGGGGAAGCTGCTGGCTGGCACACACCTCTTTGTGGATCACAAAGCTATTTGTTACACAGATGTCCACAAGATGCTGGAAGACTGTGATTGTCCACCTCTTGGTCTTCCGCTGAACTGAGTTTGTGCTCAGCATTTGGTCGGATGTGTCAACCCCCCCCCATGTACTTATTGTACTCGCTCACTGCCGTCGGTCTTGGCACAGAGACTCTGCTGTGGTGTTGTCCTGTCTTCTGCCACCGTTGCACCATGTCCCCGCTGTACACCGGGTGGACGCTGGAGCAAATGGAGACCTCCCGGGTGTCTTGCCACTTTACGAACAAAAGGTCACCATCCCTTACCCAGTGGATGCTGCCCCTTGGCGACCTTCTGTTCAGAGCATTCTCCTTGGGTTTGGGCACGCCAACTCTCCCCTCTCGGTATGTGCCACAAACACCAAATCCCTGCTGGATGAGGTGGCGGAAGAGCAGGGGGCTGGTGTAGAAGTTGTCGGTGTATATGATGTACCCAGTGCCAAGGTACTCACTCTTGACGAGCGACGCGACAACATCAAATGAGAGTCCCTTGCTGGAGACAGATGTGGTGGCCTTTCCTGTGTACAGGATGTAATCTACAGTGTAGCCATTTACATCAGCCAACACAAACAGCTTCAGCCCCCACTTTGTTGGCTTGGCCTTCATGTATTGCTTGATGCCAAGTCTGGCTTTGGTGGCAACCATCCTCTCATCCACCGCCAGGTGTTGTTTGGGATGGTAGAAGGAGAGGCACCTGATGCGGATCATCTCCAGTAGCTGTCTGACACGATGGACTGGATCATAGTTTTCCATCCCTTTCCTTGTGTCATTGTCAGCGTCGACCTCTGGATCACTCATGTGGATGTTGCTAAGAATGAGCCGGAAGCGGTCGCGGGACATGACGGTTGCAGGGCACTCAACATGAAAAATTGTCGCTTGCCGCCAATAGTCACTGATCTGTGGGAGGCGGACCACAGACATATATAGCAGCATGCCAATGAATTTCTTGATCTCATCTGTTGAAACCGGTGTCCAACTGAACTTCTTCCCCTTCTCCAGATTAGCCACTGCCTTCTTGTTCGTGCACTCAACCAGGAGCTGGAGAACCTCAGCATCACAGAAGTGAGAAAAGATCTCACCTGGTGAGGGGTTACTCAGGGTGAAAGGGGGTTGGACACCGGGGGCCCGTCTTGGAAAGAATCTGGGGGGAGTAGGGGCTGGCTCATCAGGGTCCTCAACTGTCTTCCACCGCTGATGTGGAGGTGAGTGCTGAGGAGGAACTCCGCGGCCTCTGCCTCGGCAACTCCCTCTCCCACGCTGTGGGACGCTGGGATGACTGCAGGATGACACAGCACTGAAAATAATAGAGAAAAAACATTACAGGTAGTTCCACAGTTGAGCACACATAATCCAAAAAACATTCAGGTGCATGTACAGTGTAAGTGTTTTCGATGTTCTTGAATTTCACTCAGGGACAGATAAAGGTTTTTCTATAACAAATCCACAAAAATACAAAACAAATCATTTTATAACAGGCATAATGTCAATACAGTACCTGTCACTGGAGGACTCTTCATCAGAGGGCTGATCACTGAAAGTAACATGGATAGAATCTGATGAAAATCTTAATTTTTATTAGACCACAATCAAATATTTTTTACGGATAATAGGCTAATAATAATAATAATATTTATGCCAGACACAAAAAGCGCTCCATATCAACAACAAACATGATAAAACTAATAATTTAGTTGGACAAATTATGTGTATGTGACATTATAGCACACTCTATGACAAATGTGTGGTGGCCTGGGAAAACCCTTCACATGGTGGGATTTTGACATTTTCATTTTTTGATATCCATACATAACTGTTTGAATGACTGAGATAGCCCTTTCAGATCAAAAGTTATGGGCATTTTAATCTATTATGACCAAAAAACTGAAAAGTGAGAAAAATGGCTTTAACTAGAACGTTGCTGTTTTAACCCTCTAAAGACGAGTGTTTTACAAAACATTAAACAACTTCTGAACCGTTTATGATAGAGATTAGCTGTAAACTGTATCTGAATCGTGTGATTTTCTGCTTTCCGAGGGTCCTTGAATGGTGCCTGTATGACAAGAAGGGACCGCATAGGGTGCGTGTAATCACGTGGTACGGGAACAGACGCTAACCTAGCGTAGCATCGATGCTAATCCGAACGTAGCATCAATGCTAAACAGAACGTAGCATCGGCGCTAAAACGAACTCATCATCGGCACTTGCACAAGTTTTACAAAACATCAACAGCCGTTTATGATAAAGACGAGCTGTAAAAAAGCATCTGAATCGCGGGATTCTCTGCTTTCCGAGGGTCCTTGAATGTTACCTCAACAACAACAACGGACCTGTCTCCTCTAGCGCTGCTGCTGCAGATCAGCTGTTCTGTGTCTCAGGTGAAAATGAAACGCTTCACTCGCCACAAAAACATAAAAATAAGTACTTTCCGTTTTGTTTTCTTAAAATATTTATTCACCACGATGTAGTAGAGAGTTCAAAGTACCAGAATCATACAAAATATCAAAATCATGGAAATAGTACTTTTCCACCTATTTTGGTTATTTGCCACAATCTAACGTCCGCGACATCCGACGGGTTTTCCCAGGCCGCCACACAAATATACAAGTAATAATAATACATTTGAGTCTCTAGATGTTGATATGTGTTGTCAATCATTCACCTCAGCTCCGACGAAGCATCCTCCAAATCGCTCTCCTCCTCAATCAATCGTGCTGGCCGCCTTACGGTCCTTGACGGTCTGTTCGACATCGCGACCGAACAGACAGACAGACAGATACACACACACACACGATAGCTCACACATACACAAACGATCTCTCCTTCACACACACTGTCTCTGTCTCACACACCCAAACTCTCTCTTACTACTTTTCACGAAAAAAATACTACGGGATCTAAAATCACTGTCTTCTCAAGTCTCCTCTCTCGCTCTCTCAGTTTTCCCTCCTTTCAAAATAAAATTAGCGGCATTACGGTAATACATGAAGTATAAGCGCAAAACACATCTTCTCAGCTCTCTGCTCGCATTGGAATTTTTCAGATGGAGCAAAACTCGACGATTTACGGTATTGTGAAGTCACGTTGCGCTCTCGCGATTTTTCCGATGTTTTGCTCCGCGGGGCTACGTCATAGGCTTGGCAGCTACCGTAATGAACAGCATAGCACTGGAAAGTGCAAAGCCTAGGCTTTCCAATGCCGTTTTAATTTTGGGCGAACTGTGACGGAGTTACGGTAATATTACTCCGGACGTACCGGAAGTAGCGCCGGCGCTAGCGCCCGCGCTAGCTCAGTAGGTAAAGGGTTAAGCAGAAGTTTTACCGTGTTCATCCAGAGAAGCGCAAGTTTCTTGATGCTGAGGTTAAGTATTAGGGTTGTGAACGATAAACCGATGCGACCGGATATTCAGTTTAACAAGTGAGAGATTCGGCTGTATCGGTAGCGGCCTCCTGAATCGATACAAATTAGCCATGAATTCCTAGATGAATCGGTTGTAGAGTCATGAACCGGTTATCGCTATGGGCTAGAGTGCTTAGCCGTTAGCGGTGTCTTTAATAGCTCATAAATCAATCAACGGGCCACGTATAAACAATTTTTTTCCTGTGAATATCTTTGTTACAACACGATTCGCTAACTGGAGTAGTTTCATGTTGTGTCCAATAACGGAGGGGACGGGGGTTTAACAGATGACGTCCTGATGTTAGCTTTGCTGCTGCTATTAGCACACTCCCCATCCAGGAGCTGCTCCTGTCTCTGCTGCCTGCTACAGGTAGACAACCTGGTCCGACCTGCGGGTGTTGAACACTGGACCCGACGTGGAAGCATAGACTAGGCTATTAATGAGCGATAACTCCGGCTGAAAAAAAGCAGCCGTCTTCGCTGTAATCGCCGCGACCGGCAACTACGTTTCGACGTATATTTTGATATGAGCGTTAGCTGCTGTTAGCCACCGCCTGTAGCTCAGCTAGTTAGCTTCATCGATAAACAAACGTAATACGTAGCAGTCTTGTTGCTAAGGCAACTCCGCTGCCAGCCCCTGGAAGAACCGGTTCTTAGCTCTGACCCAGCAAGGAGTTGGTGCTGAACCAAGAACTGGTGCTGAGCAGGCACTGGCTCCGAACCAGCACCGGAACCAGCTCGGTGGAAAAGGGCTAATTACAAAAACGTTCTCACAGATATTGGTCCATGTCAAAGAATAAATACATTGACATGTGATTTTGTTGTTATTCTCTTTTTCTTCTTTCTTTTTTTTGCCATGCTTTAAAGCAACAATGCTTGGGGATATATTTGAAAAAATATTGTAGTACTACTGTAAGATAGTCACTTTCATAGAATTCTTTATTTTATAAAATATCTAGCCTACAACAAATATTAACCGTAGAATCGAATCGTCCTACACTGAATCGAATCGGATCGAATCGGTCTGTATTAAAAGGATATCGTTTTTGAATCGAATCGTAATCTGTGTATCTAGATTCATATCGAATCGTTTATCACAGAGAGATGTGCAACCCTATTAAGTATATGTTAGAGAATGACATTGCGGAGCCGTCTTGCTCCCCCTGGGCTTCACCTTGCTTGCTTGTTCCTAAATCAGATAACACGCCCAGATTTTGTTCTGACTTTCGTAAAGTAAATAGTGTTACAAAACCAGATTGTTTCCCCCTCCCCCGTGTGGAGGATTGTGTCGACCAGGTTGGGTCAGCTAAGTTTGTGAGCAAATTTGATTTGCTCAAGGGGTATTGGCAGGTGCCATTGTCGAAGAGAGCGAAAGACATTGCCTCGTTTGTGACACCCACGGGTTTGTATTCTTATTCAGTGATGCCTTTTGGGTTGCGAAATGCACCGGCAACCTTCCAACGCCTCATGAACAGGGTTGTGAGTGGTCTGGAGGGGAGCGTGCCTATGTTCCCTCTGGACTCTCTCTACCTATCTGGACTCTACCTATCTGGCCTGTCTAGCCTCTACCTGGTCTTTTTACTAAACTTAACCAACTCCTTTCTTCATTGCCTAAACCCAACCAATGGTGGGACCAAAGGGCTGAGGGAACATAGGGCCTAATTTTCAGTGACAACAAAAGTTAGAAATGAGGGAACATAGGGCTGAGGGAACATAGGGCTGTGGGAACATAGGCATGACCCCGTCTGGGGGGTTGTTCGGTGTATTTGGACTAGGGTTGTGCCAATTGGCGATCCAATCGTCTATCGGCGATTGGAAGGACGATCGGCGATGTTTTGTTTTCTTGCCGATTTTACACACACACATACTCGCTACTTTTTTTATTGATCCAATGCGCAATCTGTTTGTTTTGTTTTAATGAAGCCGCTTCTCTGGCTGCTTCCAACAGAAACTCTGTCAAATGACAGTGTTTCACCAATCAAATGCAGCCACTGGCGACGTCCAATCAGACGGAGCCAGGTAGTCATATGACCGCACACAAAATCTCTGTGGTAAACAGGCTGGCCACTCCGCCTCAAATTTGAGGAAACACGTTTAGCTGGTGTTGTGGCTGGGACTAGGCTGCCGACGCCAGCCCTGTCACAGCCCGACGAGGTGTTCACTGATATGCCACAAATAAATTACGTCCGCCATGAATAGATTTTTTGGCTTTCGGCAACGCAATAGCGTTCCGTTCATTGATCATAGCGCTCTTTCTCTGTTATTAGCCCTCACACACACACACACAGAGAGAAGCGCGCATGCATGACAGAATGACAGCAGAGCACGGTAAAAGCGAAAGTCATACCCCCCCCCCGTACCCCAGCGATAGATAGGTCTATCGGCGATCTCCAGGGAGGGCGATTGGGACGATCTGAGAATGTCAAAATCGCCCAACACTAATTTGGACGATGTTGTGATTTATTCTGATGAGTGGGACGTTCACCTTGACCGCGTTGGGAAGTTGTTTGACCGCTTGGCTCATGCACATTTAACTGTGAATCTGGCCAAATGTGACTTTGCGAAGGCCACGGTTACCTATCTCGGTCGTGTGGTGGGTCAAGGGAGAGTCTGTCCTGTGCGAGCAAAGGTGCATGCTATTGATAACTATGTTCCTCCTACAACCAAGAAGGAATTGATGAGGTTCTTGGGGCTCGTTGGGTATTATCGTTGTTTTTGTAGGAATTTTTCAACTGTTGTGGCGTCTCTTACTAACTTGTTGAAGGGTAAAGACAAGTTTGAGTGGTCTCCTGCATGTCAGTCTGCGTTTGAGAATGTGAAGACCCTGATTTGTAATGCTCCGGTTTTGGCTGCTCCTCGGTGGGACAGGCCCTTTAAAGTAGAGGTAGATGCCAGTTATGTGGGGGCAGGAGCGGTGTTAATGCAACCTGATGACTTGGAAGTGGATAGGCCTGTTTGTTTTTTTTCTCGGAAGTTTAAAAAGCATCAGTTGAATTATTCTGTTATTGAAAAAGAAACACTGGCTTTGGTTTTGGCTTTGCAGCATTTCAGTGTCTATGTTAGCTCTGGGCCTGTTGTTGTGTTCACTGACCATAACCCTTTGACGTTTCTAAATTCTTTACAGTGTCCAAACCAGCGCTTGATTTGATGGGCCCTGTTGTTGCAGTCCTTTTGCCTTGAGATCCGCCATATCAAGGGCTGTGATAACCTGGTAGCTGACGCCTTATCAAGGGCTCCGTGTGATTAGCCTGTTTGCTGTGTATTCATGTTGGTTTCTGTTTTATGTGTTTCAGGTGCCGTCTGCTTCTGTGTCCTTTTCCCTTGGGCCTCTTGGGCTACCAGGGTTCCGTGTGGGACCCTGTCTTTGTGGGGGGGGGGGGGTGTTACGGCAGACGTGTGTCTGCGTGGGTGTCTGCTGTGTGGGTGTGTTTACAGGCTGCTGATTGCGGACCGGCTGGAAGCGCCTGTGTATGGTTCCCTGATTGGCTGGCTGATATAAACCTCTGCCGTGGGCTGCCTCGCTCTCTCACTCATCCCAAAGACCTTCAACCTGCTGCACCTCTTTTGTTATGTTCTGCACCTGACAACATGCACCACACATGCTACATATCACTCAAACACCTGCACACACTACTGACGCTCACTCCCACACCCCATCGCACATTTCCTTTGTTGTCAACCCAATAAAGTATATTGTATTTTGGCTACATCGTGCTGCCTTGCCCTTTGTGTTGTTGCGGCCTCAGAGCCGGGCGTAACAACACCAATAGCCTCCATACAGTTCAATAGCCAACAGTGAAGACCAACAATTATATAATAACAACAATAATAATAATAATATAAATTAAAGCCGCAAGCGGCTATGACGGGCCCTCGCTCCACGCCACTCGGCGTCCCCGCTACCCCCGGGCCGCTCTTCGAAAACCCCCGCGCGCAACCGGACGCGGGCGGCTGCGTCGAGGGCGGTCCCCTCGTCGAACACGTGAAGTTTCGAGCAAATCGGACGACGTACGATGGAGTTAAGGCAGGTTTACGGTTCGTCCACCAGGGGGCGGTAACGGGATGTGGGCCGTTGCGTTCGGGGTCGTGACCTCATCACACATGTGAAGTTTCGAGCCGATCGGACAATGTCGATGCAAAACGCGACATTTCCTGTGTCCACAAGGGGGCGTCTTGAGCGAGCTAGCGTACGATCAAATGGAGGCGTAGAGGGCCGGCCTCTGATCATGTACTGAAATTTCGAAGTGACTACGATCAAGTATGTGGGCGTGGAAGGCAAACGTAATAGCATGGCGACTAAACGAGCAGTTGACCAACTTTGTCGCCCCCTAGCGGCCACGCCGTTTGACGTAGAGAAAAGCTTTTAATAGTGTTTGACCAGCTCGGTCTCCTGATGATCTGTAGCGAATATGAAGTCAATCGGGCAAAATCCGTGGGAGGTGGCAGTTCACGATGGAGCGCTATTCCTGTCGCCTCCACTAGGGGGCCATTAGCCGTAGCGTCATAGCGTTCATGAAATACCTTCACCAACTTGTTCGGCATGTTTTAGAAGTGGAATGAAGTTGATGGGGTCAACGATGTATTTTTAATGAATTTTAGCGCACTTCCTGTTACCACCGGGGGGCGCTATGACTGACGTAGGAAAATATTATGTCGGATCGTTCAGGGTCACGCCCTCATCATGTGCACCAAGTTTGAAGCTGCTGCGATCAAATCTGTGGGCGTGCTAGCATTGCAAACTTCTTAGCTGAATTCGGCAACTTGGCCGTGCCCTAGTAGCCACGCCCTTTGACCTACACACCTGCGGAGCACAAGCCGTAATCAGCTCAGTCTGGAGATGTTCCGTGCCCAATTTGAAATCAATCGGGCCAACTCCCTCGGAGGAGTTCGTTTTGCGTCAAAGAAATGCTAACCAAAATGGCCGACTTCCTGTTGGGTTTAGGGCGTGGCTCCAATTCAATTTTTGGTATGTTTGGGTATGATACACGTGTGTGTCGAGTTTCGTATGTGTACGACAAAGTAAGCGAAATTTGTCTATGGAGAATTTCGGAAAAACTTCTAGGGGGCGCTATTGAGGCATTTAGCCACGCCCATGGGAAACGACTCTATCCGCTGAAAGAGCTCGCCATTCTTGACCTGTGTATGAAATTTCGTGAGGACACGACTTCGTTAAAGCCGCGAAAAAGGCAAACGTAATTGTACGATAAAAAATCGTCAGTCGCCGCGGCGGCACACGGACGCCGTTCGTCGTAGCTTCACAGCGTTCATAATGTAGCTTCAGCAACTGGTTCTGCATGTATTAGAAGTGGAATGAAGTTGATCGGGTGAAGTATGGATTTTTAACGAATTTTTGCGTACTTCCTGTTACCACCGGGGGGGCGCTATGAGCCAGGCAGGAAGTCGATACATCAAAACGTTCAGGGCGGAGCCAACGTCATGTCCTTTGAATTTCAAGTGGCTACGACGAAGTATGTGCGCGTAATTGGGAAACGTAATATTACGACAAAAAATCGTCAGTTGCCGCGGCGGCACACGGACGCCGTTGCTCGTAGGGTCAAAGCGTTCATGATGTAGCTTCACCATCCGGGTCTGCATGTACTAGAAGTGTAACGAAGTCGATTTGGCCAACTACGTATTTTTAACGAATTTTTGTACGTTTCCTGTTACCACCGGGGGGCGCTATGAGCGACGTCGGCAAATAATATGTCGGATCGTTCAGGGTCTCGCCATAGATTTTTTGCACCAAGTTTGAAGCGTCTACGATCAAGTATGTGGGCATGAGAGCCATTCGTATTTACATGGCGAGCACCAAAACAGTCGCCAAACTTCGGGGCACGCCAGAGGCCAACCCCTTTGAGCTACAGACCTGCGGAGCACAAGATAAGCTCAGCTAGGTCTGACGATGTTCTGAACCCAATTTGGAGCCGATCGGGCGTAATCCCTCGGAGGAGTTCGTTTTGCGTAAAATAAATGCTAACCAAAATGGCCGACTTCCTGTTGGTTTTTGGGCTTCGCACGAAACAAATTTTTTTCATGCCTGGGTATGATACATATGTCTAACAAGTTTGGGCAGCCTGCGAGAAAAAAAATTTTGATCCCTATGGCCGGGGGTCAAAAGTTCCAGGGGGCGCTGTTCTGCCAATTTGCCCCGCCCACAAACGGCGATAGCATCAGACGTCAATTTTCGCAAGTCCCGACGTGTGTCCCAAGTTTCGTCCGTTTCTCGGCTTGGCAAAGGGGTCAAATTGGGGTTTAAAGAGGGGGAATAATAATAATAATTAAAGCCGCAAGCGGCGATGACGGGCCCTCGCTCACCCATGCGACCGCGGGGCCTGAGGCATGTCGGGGCTGCAATGTTTTGTTCATCAACCAGGTGGCGCTAAGCAGTTGTGGGCGGGTGTGTTCAGGGGCCGCCCCTCATCACTCATGTGAAGTTTTGTGTAAATCGGACAAAGCATGAGGTAGTTATGAGCAGTTGATGGTTAGTCCACTAGGGGGCAGTAATGGGATGCATGCAGGTGTGTTCAGGGTCAGTCCCTCATCACACATGTGAAGTTTCTTGGAAATCGGACAAAGCATGAGGGAGTTATGAGCAGTTAAAGGTTCGTCCACTAGGGGGCAGTAATGGGATGCGTGCAGGTGTGTTCAGGGTCAGTCCCTCATCACACATGTGAAGTTTGGAGTGAATCGGACAAAGCATGAGGGAGTTATGAGCAGTTAATGGTTCATCCACTAGGGGGCAGTAATGGGATGCGTGCAGGTGTGTTCAGGGTCAGTCCCTCATCACACATGTGAAGTTTGGAGTGAATCGGACAAAGCATGAGGGAGTTATGAGCAGTTAATGGTTCGTCCACCAGGGGGCAGTAATGGGATGCGTGCAGGTGTGTTCAGGGTCAGTCCCTCATCACACATGTGAAGTTTGGAGTGAATCGGACAAAGCATGAGGGAGTTATGAGCAGTTAATGGTTCATCCACTAGGGGGCAGTAATGGTATGCGTGCAGGTGTGTTCAGAGTCAGTCCCTTATCACACATGTGAAGTTTCGTGGAAATCGGACAATGTTGATGTAAAATATGCCACTTCCTGTTTCCACTAGGGGGCAACATGAGTGAGATCGCCTATGAGCATATGTAGACGTTGAGGTCGTGACCCTGGACCTGTGTACCAATTTTCATGATGATACGAGTTCATTAAAGCCATCATAAAGCCAAACGTATTTTAATGGCGAGGAATGGTCGCCGCGTCGCCACACGGACGCCATTACTCGTAGCTTCACAGCGTTCATGATGGAGCTTCACCACCTTAGTCTGCATGTTTTAGAAGTGGAATGAAGTTGATGGGGTCAACTATGTGGCATCAGTACACGTTAAGGTAAAACCTGGCCACTTCCTGTTACCACCGGGGGGCGCTATGAGTGACGTAGGAAATTAATATATCGGGACGTTCAGGGCGGAGCCGTCATCATGTCCAGCAAGTTAGAAGTTGATCGGATAAAGTATGTGGGCGTGAGAGCTGTTCGAAGGTGAAATGGCGAGCAAACGAAAAGTCGCCAAAATCCTCAAGGCCCCAGAAGCCACGCCCTTTGACCTAGAGACCTGCGGAGCACAACTTTTGATCAGAGTGGCATCTCGGTGGTCTCTAGCCAATTTGAAGTCAATCGGACAAAATCTGTAGGAGAAGTTAGATCAAACAGGTCAAAAGTTCAAATCAAAATGGCCGACTTCCTGTTGTGATTTCACCATGTCATTAAGAGGCTTTTTTGTGTGTCTTGCCATGTTCTATAAGCCCACCAAATTTCATGCATGTAGGTGAAACGCAAAGGAGGGGCTGATGTTTTGAAATTTTCTAGGGGGCGCTATTCAGCCATTTGACCACGCCCATTCCCAACGACTTTAAAATATCAAATTTTTCGCGAGTCCTGATGTGCATGCCAAAATTTACGCGTTTTGGGGCATGTTGAAGCCCCCAAAAATGCGATTTTAGGGAGAATATAATAATAATAATAATAAACAAAGCAATTACAATAGGGCTTTCGCTGGGCGACTTGCAGTCGCCGCTCGGGCCCTAATAATTAAAGCCGCAAGCGGCTATGACGGGCCCTCGCTCCACGCCACTCGGAGTCCCCGCTACCCCCGGGCCGCTCTTCGAAACCCCCGCGCGCAACCGGACGTGGGCGGCCGCGTCGAGGGCGGTCCCCTCGTCGAACACGTGAAGTTTCGAGCAAATCGGACGACGTACGATGGAGTTACGGCAGGTTTACGGTTCGTCCACCAGGGGGCGGTAACGGGATGTGGGCCGTTGCGTTCGGGTTCGTGACCTCATCACACATGTGAAGTTTCGAGCCGATCGGACAATGTCGATGCAAAACACGACATTTCCTGTGTCCACAAGGGGGCGTCTTGAGCGAGCTAGCGTACGATCAAATGGAGGCGTAGAGGGCGGGCCCCTGATCATGTACTGAAATTTTGAAGTGACTACGATCAAGTATGTGGGCGTGGAAGGCAAACGTAATAGCATGGCGACTAAACGAGCAGTTGACCAACTTTGTCGCCCCCTAGCGGCCACGCCGTTTGAAGTAGAGAAAAGCTTTTAATAGTGTTTGACCAGCTCGGTCTCCTGATGACTTGTAGCGAATATGAAGTCAATCGGGCAAAATCCGTGGGAGGTGGCAGTTCGCGGTGGAGCGCTATTCCTGTCGCTGCCACAAGGGGGCCATTAGCCGTAGCGTCATAGCGTTCATGAAATACCTTCACCAACTTGTTCGGCATGTTTTAGAAGTGGAATGAAGTTGATGGGGTCAACGATGTATTTTTTAATGAATTTTAGCGCACTTCCTGTTACCACCGGGGGGCGCTATGAGTGACGTAGGAAAATAATATGTCGGATCGTTCAGGGTCACGCCCTCATCATGTGCACCAAGTTTGAAGCAGCTGCGATCAAATCTGTGGGCGTGATAGCATTTAAACCTTTTTAGCTGAATTCGGGAACTTGGCCGTGCCCTAGTAGCCACGCCCTTTGACCTACACACCTGCGGAGCACAAGCCGTAATCAGCTCAGTCTGGAGATGTTCCGTACCCAATTTGAAGTCAATCGGGCGAACTCCCTCGGAGGAGTTCGTTTTGCGTCAAAGAAATGCTAACCAAAATGGCCGACTTCCTGTTAGGTTTAGGGCGTGGCTCCCATTCAATTTTTTGTATGTTTGGGTATGATACACGTGTGTGTCGAGTTTCGTATGTGTACGACAAAGTAAGCGAAATTTGTCTATGGAGAAATTCGGAAAAACTTCTAGGGGGCGCTATTGAGGCATTTAGCCACGCCCATGGGAAACGACTCTATCCGCTGAAAGAGCTCGCCATTCTTGACCTGTGTATGAAATTTCGTGAGGACACGACTTCGTTAAAGCCACGAAAAAGGCAAACGTAATTGTACGATAAAAAATCGTCAGTCGCCGCGGCGGCACACGGACGCCGTTCGTCGTAGCTTCACAGCGTTCATAATGTAGCTTCAGCAACTGGTTCTGCATGTATTAGAAGTGGAATGAAGTTGATCGGGTGAAGTATGGATTTTTAACGAATTTTTGCGTACTTCCTGTTACCACCGGGGGGCGCTATGAGTCAGGCAGGAAGTCGATATATCAAAACGTTCAGGGCGGAGCCAACGTCATGTCCTGTGAATTTCAAGTGGCTACGACGAAGTATGTGCGCGTAATTGGCAAACGTAATTTTACGACAAAAAATCGGCAGTCGCCGCGACGGCACACGGACGCCGTTCGTCATATCTTCACAGCGCTCATAATGTAGCTTCAGCAACTGGTTCAGCATGTACTACAAGTGGAACGAAGTCGATCTAGTGAACTTCGTATTTTTAACGAATTTTTGTACGTTTCCTGTTACCACCGGGGGGCGCTATGAGCGACGTGGGCAAATAATATGTCGGATCGTTCAGGGTCTCGCCATAGATTTTTGCACCAAGTTTGAAGCGTCTACGATCAAGTATGTGGGCATGAGAGCCATTCGTATTTACATGGCGAGCACCGAAACAGTCGCCAAACTTCAAGGCACGCCAGAGGCCAAGCGCTTTGAGCTACAGACCTGCGGAGCACAAGATAAGCTCAGCTCGGTCTGACGATGTTCTGGACCCAATTTGGAGCCGATCGGGCGTAATCTCTAGGAGGAGTTCATTTTGGGTAAACGAAATTTGAATAAAAATGGCCGACTTCCTGTTGGGTTTCGGGCTTCGCCATAAGAGGATTTTTTGTTCATCTCACATTGATAAATATGTGTGGCAACTTTGGTCCGCTTTCGTTAACGTAATTTTTTTCACTATGGGTTTTTGAAAAGTTTGTAGGGGGCGCTATTTTGCCATTTGGCCCCGCCCATTTTTAACGACTTTAAAAAACAAAATTTTTGGGCCGTCCCCATGTGCATGGCAAATATCGTTCGTTTTACGGCATGTTCAGGCCTCCAAAAAGGCGATTTACTATGGGTAAGAATAATAAAAAACATTAAAGCCGCAAGCGGCGATGACGGGCCCTCGCTCACCCATGCGACCGCGGGGCCTGAGGCACGCCGGGGATGTGGCGCGAAGGTGAAAGGGAGAAAAAACCAGGAAGGAGGCAAAAAAAAATTAATATTTCGTTCATCCACTAGGGGGCAGTAATGGGATGCGTGCAGGTGTGTTCAGGGTCAGTCCCTCATCACACATGTGAAGTTTGGAGTGAATCGGACAAAGCATGAGGGAGTTATGAGCAGTTAATGGTTCGTCCACTAGGGGGCAGTAATGGTATGCGTGCAGGTGTGTTCAGGGTCAGTCCCTCATCACACATGTGAAGTTTGGAGTGAATCGGACAAAGCATGAGGGAGTTATGAGCAGTTAATGGTTCATCCACTAGGGGGCAGTAATGGTATGCGTGCAGGTGTGTTCAGAGTCAGTCCCTCATCACACATGTGAAGTTTCGTGGAAATCGGACAAAGCATGAGGGAGTTATGAGCAGTTAATGGTTCATCCACTAGGGGGCAGTAATGGGATGCATGCAGGTGTGTTCAGGGTCAGTCCCTCATCACACATGTGAAGTTTCGTGGAAATCGGACAATGTTGATGTAAAATATGCCACTTCCTGTTTCCACTAGGGGGCAACATGAGTGAGATCGTCTATGAGCATATGGAGACGTTGAGGTCGTGACCCTGGACCTGTGTACCAATTTTCATGATGATACGAGTTCATTAAAGCCATCATAAAGCCAAACGTATTTTAATGGCGAGGAATGGTCGCCGCGTCGCCACACGGACGCCATTACTCGTAGCTTCACAGCGTTCATGATGGAGCTTCACCACCTTAGTCTGCATGTTTTAGAAGTGGAATGAAGTTGATGGGGTCAACTATGTGGCATCAGTACACGTTAAGGTAAAACCTGACCACTTCCTGTTACCACCGGGGGGCGCTATGAGTGACGTAGGAAATTAATATATCGGGACGTTCAGGGCGGAGCCGTCATCATGTCCAGCAAGTTAGAAGTTGATCGGATAAAGTATGTGGGCGTTAGAGCTGTTTGAAGGTGAAATGGCGAGCAAACGAAAAGTCGCCAAAATCCTCAAGGCCCCAGAAGCCACGCCCTTTGACCTAGAGACCTGCGGAGCACAACTTTTGATCAGAGTGGCATCTCGGTGGTCTCTAGCCAATTTGAAGTCAATCGGACAAAATCTGTAGGAGAAGTTAGATCAAACAGGTCAAAAGTTCAAATCAAAATGGCCGACTTCCTGTTGTGATTTCACCATGTCATTAAGAGGCTTTTTTGTGTGTCTTGCCATGTTCTATAAGCCCACCAAATTTCATGCGTCTAGGTGACACACAAAGGAGGGGCTGATGTTTTGAAATTTTCTAGGGGGCGCTATTCAGCCATTTGACCACGCCCATTCCCAACGACTTTAAAATATCAAATTTTTCGCGAGTCCTGATGTGCATGCCAAAATTTACGCGTTTTGGGGCATGTTGAAGCCCCCAAAAATGCGATTTTAGGGAGAATATAATAATAATAATAATAATAATAATAATAAACAAAGCAATTACAATAGGGCTTTCGCTGGGCGACTTGCAGTCGCCGCTCGGGCCCTAATTACAATATCTGGGGTTTTTGCTGCCAGGTCTATGCAGTACTTGGTTACTTGCTTGCTTACTTGTTGTTACTCGTCGACTTGCACGTCGATTTATGTGGATGTCGAATTACAATAGGGACCTCCCTGGGTCGTTGACACAGGCTCGGGCCCTAATTAAAGCCGCAAGCGGCTATGACGGGCCCTCGCTCCACGCCACTCGGCGTCCCCGCTACCCCCGGGCCGCTCTTCGAAAACCCCCGCGCGCAACCGGACGTGGGCGGCTGCGTCGAGGGCGGTCCCCTCGTCGAACACGTGAAGTTTCGAGCAAATCGGACAACGTACGATGGAGTTACGGCAGGTTTACGGTCCGTCCACCAGGGGGCGGTAACGGGATGTGGGCCGTTGCGTTCGGGGTCGTGACCTCATCACACATGTGAAGTTTCGAGCCGATCGGACAATGTCGATGCAAAACGCGACATTTCCTGTGTCCACAAGGGGGCGTCTTGAGCGAGCTAGCGTACGATCAAATGGAGGCGTAGAGGGCGGGCCTCTGATCATGTACTGAAATTTTGAAGTGACTACGACCAAGTATGTGGGCGTGGAAGGCAAACGTAATAGCATGGCGACTAAACGAGCAGTTGACCAACTTTGTCGCCCCCTAGCAGCCACGCCGTTTGACGTAGAGAAAAGCTTTTAATAGTGTTTGACCAGCTCGGTCTCCTGATGATCTGTAGCGAATATGAAGTCAATCGGGCAAAATCCGTGGGAGGTGGCAGTTCACGATGGAGCGCTATTCCTGTCGCCTCCACTAGGGGGCCATTAGCCGTAGCGTCATAGCGTTCATGAAATACCTTCACCAACTTGTTCGGCATGTTTTAGAAGTGGAATGAAGTTGATGGGGTCAACTATGTATTTTTAATGAATTTTAGCGCACTTCCTGTTACCACCGGGGGGGCGCTATGAGTGACGTAGGAAAATAATATGTCGGATCGTTCAGGGTCACGCCCTCATCATGTGCACCAAGTTTGAAGCCGCTGCGATCAAATCTGTGGGCGTGCTAGCATTGCAAACTTCTTCGCTGAATTCGGCAACTTGGCCGTGCCCTAGCAGCCACGCCCTTTTGACCTACACACTGCGGAGCACAAGCCGTAATCAGCTTGGTCTGGAGATGTTCTGTACCCAATTTGAAGTCAATCGGGGCGAACTCCCTCGGAGGAGTTCGTTTTGCGTCAAAGAAATGCAAACCAAAATGGCCGACTTCCTGTTAGGTTTAGGGCGTGGCTCCAATTCAAGTTTTGTATGTTTGGGTATGATACACGTGTGTGTCGAGTTTCGTATGTGTACGACAAAAGTAAGCGAAATTTGTCTATGGAGAAATTCGGAAAAACTTCTAGGGGGCGCTATTGAGGCATTTAGCCACGCCCATGGGAAACGACCTTCTATCCCCTGAAAGAGCTCGCCATTCTTGACCCGTGGATGAAATTTCGTGAGGACACGACTTCTTTAAAGCCACGAAAAAGGCAAACGTAATTGTACGATAAAAAATCGTCAGTCGCCGCGGCGGCACACGGACGCCGTTTGTCGTATCTTCACAGCGTTCATAATGTAGCTTCAGCAACTGGTTCTGCATGTATTAGAAGTGGAATGAAGTTGATCGGGTGAAGTATGGATTTTTAATGAATTTTTGCGTACTTCCTGTTACCACCTGGGGGCGCTATGAGCCAGGCAGGAAGTCGATACATCAAAAACGTTCAGGGAAGGAGCCAACGTCATGTCCTTTGAATTTCAAGTGGCTACGACGAAGTATGTGCGCGTGAAAGGCAAACGAAATTTAAATTGGGATGATACACATTCGCCGCGGCGGCACACGGACGCCGTTGCTCGTAGGGTCAAAGCGTTCATGATGTAGCTTCACCATCCGGGTCTGCATGTACTAGAAGTGTAACGAAGTCGATTTGGTCAACTACGTATTTTTAAACGAATTTTTGTACGTTTCCTGTTACCACCGGGGGGCGCTATGAGCGACATACGCAAATAATATGTCGGATCGTTCAGGGTCTCTCCATAGATTTTTGCACCAAGTTTGAAGCGTCTACGATCAAGTATGTGGGCATGAGAGCCGTTCGTATTTACTTGGCGAGCACCGAAACAGTCGCCAAACTTCGGGGCACGCCAGAGGCCAAGCGCTTTGAGCTACAGACCTGCGGAGCACAAGATAAGCTCAGCTAGGTCTGACGATGTTCTGGACCCAATTTGGAGCCGATCGGGCGTAACCCCTCGGAGGAGTTCGTTTTGCGTAAACGAAATTTGAAGCAAAATGGCGGACTTCCTGTTGGGTTTTGGGTGTTGCCATAAGAGGATTTTTTGTTCATCTCGCATTGAAGAATATGTCTGCCGACTTTGGTCCGCTTTCGTTAACGTCATTTTTTTCCCTATGGGTTTTTGAAAAGTTTGTAGGGGGCGCTATTTTGCCATTTGGCCCCGCCCATTTTTAACGATTTCAAAAAACAAAATTTTTGGGCCGTCCCGATGTGCATGCCAAATATCGTTCGTTTTACGGCATGTTCAGGCCTCCAAAAAGGCGATTTACTATGGGTAAGAATAATAATAATAATTAAAGCCGCAAGCGGCTATGACGGGCCCTCGCTCCACGCCACTCGGCGTCCCCGCTACCCCCGGGCCGCTCTTCGAAAACCCCCGCGCGCAACCGGACGTGGGCGGCTGCGTCGAGGGCGGTCCCCTCGTCGAACACGTGACGTTTCGAGCAAAACGGACAACGTACGATGGAGTTACGGCAGGTTTACGGTTCGTCCACCAGGGGGCGGTAACGGGATGTGGGCGTGGTTTTTTACGGGCACAGTTCGTTAGTTTGTTGTTCGTGACTATAATTTGTGGAAGTTTCGA
>NC_140917.1:34787905-34817393 GCF_045865225.1 Trachurus japonicus
GTTGTAGTAAAAAAGAGGAATACAACAAATGCGTGTTCGTTGATTTGAGAGAGGACAAACAACGACGTTCTAGTTGACCATTTATTAAAGTTGGATCATCAAAAGACTTGTACAAGGATCTTCACTGTTAAGGAAATCGCAGTCTGCAAGCAGTTAGCTGCAACCACCCGCCCAGAGAAGAGTGACGAAAAAACGTTACAATGCTCTTAATATACTTCGCACTATGTGTGTGTGTAATTAATTTCTATTGGTTAAAACTGATGGGAGGAACTTTGGTTTAAACTTAGTTCTCCCTTTGTTGGTGCACGGGCTGGTCCCAGCCCCTTGGCACACGAACCATCCAATCTTCTGGAGACAGCACCCTGAAAGAGAAGAGCCCTCCCTACTCTGCTTTGGGCCTCTCGTGGGTATAAGCATCCTGCTCTCTTATCTTCCCCCAAGGACACCTGCCTACGTCTTGCTCCCTGTTTGTATCATCTCCTCGTGTTGGATGATCATAAATCTGTTACAAGAGGGAGAGCAGAATGAATAGGTCTACTGATGAGCAACATGCTGAAGTTACCCTTTAACCTTGAGAGAGCCCAAGCTGAACGATTCTCACGAAAACAACTTGTTAAATTATGACTTTAATAAACAGAGCTGACAAGAGTGGTAAGACTAAGCTTGAACAACACTAGTGTTCTGCCTGCCAGATGATCAACTTAGAGAATGCATATTCCTTTAACATACTTGATAAAAAGATTATCTAAAGAAGAAACATAAGATGATCTAATGTATTTAATATAATTAGTACTTGTTAGACAGATTAACTAAAGAAGAATCATATGAAGATCTAATATATTTTAATAAGATGAGTGTATGTGTGCACTTTTAAACTCCTGGCCTTCTGACCTCCACTTGCTTCTTCCTCACTATGCCTTCCAGGAAGCTACAGCTCAATCAACACATTCACTTATGCTACACAGTCAACAAAGGGTTAGTCTATAAGAGGAATGCATGTGATACATGCTAAAGAGGGATACATGTGGTGTACAATCAGTTCTGTGTTCACTTAGATCAGGGTCAAGTGTAGGGTAATCTCAGTGTTCTTTAATGCATTTCTAATTGTACGTGTTTCTCAATCAACGAGGTAGTATGTATGGCAAAACAGCAAAATAGATCAGAGGTATTGATTAATGTCTAGATTATATATCAGAGGTAATCATCAGTGTCTGAATAAGAGATCAGAGGTAGAGGTAATCATCAGTGTCTAACTAGAGGATAGATCAGAGGTAGTAATCAATGTCTGGATTATATATGTATATCAGTGGTGATCATCAAGGTCTAAATTGAATCCAACCTAACAATCCCTCCTTTCACACCTAATAGGTGTGAACTAATTAGGAAGAGAGTGGATTTTGAGTTCACACTCCAAATCAATGTCCATGTCAGGCAACATGTTCTCATCCTCCTCAGCCAACAAGGGCATCTGGTAGGGAGGAGGAAGATGTTCCTTGGACAAAGCAGCAGTGATCAAACGATTAATCAAAGTTCTAAGGCAGGGGATGCAGCAGCATCCACCACAAACAAGAATGGCAGCAAACACTCCAACAGACATCATAACCGAGCCGATCAGGTGTTTCCATTTGCCAAAAACACCTGTCATCCAGTCATGGAAAGGACTTTCTACCCCAGCTCCTTCGGCCATCTTATCAGCCAATGCATTCAAGCCTTCTAGGGCTCTAGTCACAGAACCGTCGGGTGCAGTGTTGTTGGGGATGAAAGTACAACACACACCGTCAATCACAGCACAAACCCCTCCTTTCTCGGCCAGAAGCATGTCAAGGGCAACTCTGTTCTGCAGTGTCATTAATGAAGTCGCAGCCAGCTGTTCACTGAGGCCTCTAACGGCCTGTCGAGTGAGATTATTCAGACGCTGTGCATTGTAGTAGATGAAATTGAGTCTGTCAACATTCTTGTTAGTGGTAATCCAAGGGAGAATGGATTCAAACCCATTAGTAATTGGACTGGCAAGTTTGAACTCATCTGGAACTCCCCTGGGGATCCCAATAGCATCAAAGTAAGTGGGATTGTCTTTAGCCAAATCAAAATCAGGGATGGAGAGACCTCTCCTACGACGACGGGACATACTGAAGTGTGGACTTTGTTTCTGGCCATAGAGAGTAATGGGAACGCCCAGTCTAACCAGGGTGCAAGTCCCTGACCAATACTTGGGCAAAGTGTTACGTAGGGCTCCCCCACCACAATACCAGAACAGATCAGCACGAGCGACTCTTAAGAAACTCATGTCCAATCTGTCCGTCACATTAAGTGTCACATTACACCAATCAGAGGGGACATGTCCAACCTCAAGAGAACTAACTCTGGCCAAACATGTGTATTCTCCTCCCATTGGTGTAAAAACTGGGGGAATAGTGTTCGTAGGAGCCAAAGGAAAAACATCAGTAAGGGCGGAGCAGCCCCTAGCATTGATTTGCATATGCATCCGTATCATGCATTCGAACCCCTTGGGGTCTGTGTAGGGGTGCAATGGGGCTGGGACTGTGTACAGGATGGGTCTGGCCGAAGAACAGGCAATGCAGTTAGTAAGGTTGGATGCAACAGCGTTGAAGTACATCCAATCCAGCCAAGCATTTGCTTCCTTATACCCAGTCTCAAATGTAATTACCTTCTCTGGACTGTCCAAATTCACATAATTAGTACGGCGATCAATTTTGGCAAGGGAGGCCCCAGTTTTGTTAACTACAGTAATAGTGAACCAGCCCAGGGGATCGTTTCCCTGCTCCTGGCTTCCCAGAACATACACATCACTATCTCTGAGCTTTGGTCTCTTCAAAATCAAAGTCATTGGATTGCATGCATTTTCTTCACAGTCAGCTGGAGCAGCACCTTTAATCAGAGACATTCGCTTCACCAGCGGATCAGGGCCAACCGAAGCCTTCTTAGGAGTGTAACCCCACTTGTGTCGTCCAGAGTTAGTAATGACAAGTTGCCAACGACTACACTTCGTCCCCCACCCCCGTTTACCAGTCTCAGACTCACACACATACTGCTCCGAGCCAGAGTAATGTGTGCGTGGTGTCTGGCACTTGATCACAGAGCATAGGTCAAAGCGGACTGCTCCCTCCTCCCCCTCAATGAATTTAAGATCTAGAATGTTAGTGGATGCGTCATCGCCCAGTGACCTCTTAGATCTAACTGCAGAGGTGTCCATGGGGGTTTCAGGAGTCTGATCAGGGTTAGAGGTGTCAGGGACACTTAGCTGGGAGTGGCAGACCCATCTCAGGGTACTACCGTTGTTAATAGTATAGTTAGTACAACACAGGGACACAGGGGCTGCAGAGTCGTCAGAAGTAAACGTTCCACACCAAAGAATGGTGACAACTATGGCCATGGAAATCAGGGTGAGGATTACAGTAAAACCGCGAAGGCTACCGAACCCCGTCTGGCGGAAAGGGTGCCACACGATCGGTTGAACCATATTTAGTTATTCTGGGTTAGGATTTGAAATAAGATATTCGTTTGTCAGTGGCGTTGTGGACACAGGCGTAACTAGCCTAAGAGTCAGTCTGTGGTACTTTTGGCGCCTGTATCCAAATTTTCCAAATCAGTTCTTGTCTCACTGAGAGAACGAGCTGGTGGTGGGGCGGGTACACAATGAGTCAGGTGGTGCCAATTTGCTCCTGCTTTTCCTTTTACACGGACTGCGTGTGAGGTGTGCTCAATTACCTCGTACGGTCCTGTCCACCTGGGCTCAGACCACTTTCTCTTATGGACTTTCACCTGTACCCAATCTCACACTTTCAAAACAGGAGTCTTTGTTGACTTAAAATTATTATTATTATTTTTTTTTTTTACAAGTAATTGGTAATTAATTAATTAATTAAGTAATTAATTAAATATCCTGTTATCAATGCATCAATATGAGAATCCCATGTCAATTAATTACCAGTTTTTAAAGTTGGATTTGGAAAAATTATTATATAAACAAATATATATATATTTATTTAATTATTTGAGTGAGTTATAATTAATCAAATAGTTGATCAAATGGCCTGTGGAGTAATAATAAAACCACATATCGTATGAACATGAAACCGTTTTTTATTTATTTTTTTATTTTTTTTATTTATTTTTTTTTTAATTTATTTTCTTTATTTGATTTACCTGTAATAAAATACACAATTAAATAATTGAACAGGCCAATCGTATAGAATTCAAATAGCAATTAAGTAATGTAGTTTCAATTGAAGAAATTAATCAAATAATTAAATTTAATTCTAATTGTGATTTAGCTGTAATCAAATACTTAATTAAACAATTGAATAGGCAAATCGAATAGAATTAAATTAGCAATTATGTAACTTAGTCTCAATTCAAGAAATTAATCAAACAATTAAATCAATTGGCAGATTAATTACGGCATCCATCAATCAATGGTATAGTGTCATAGTTGCCACGGAACCAATCTTAATTGATTCCTCAATTAACAAGACACCACCAGTAGATCCGCACATCAGTCAGCAACCAGTCATTACACCAATCATCCAGGCAATGAACAGCAATGAGTTCACCAGCTGCAATCGAGCAATCAATCACCAGCTATCATATCACAAGCAGTCAGCCAATTAATTACAAACAGTCAATTCGCACAGACAGTCAGCCAATCAGTCAGATACAATCAAACAATCACAAACAGTCAGTTCATACAACAGTCAACCAATCAGTCAGAGGTATCATTCATTCTCACTGTGGGGTAGTTAAAAGTAGAGAAGTTGTTGTGTTATTATTAGTAACATAGTTTAGGTGAGAACTGAATTACAGTTGCTCGTCATTGATGTAATCTAACCTGGACACAGTTAAGAATCTAGATTCAGGCTTCTCCTATTTTTAAATATCTTTTGTTTTGCTTTATTGTTAATTATTTTTTAACTTTTCTTCTAGTGAGACAGCTGTAATTTTACTTGTATTTTATTACCAGAATTATATTAATGAGTTGTAACGTGATCACGTTTAATTAGTTTCAACCATAAAAGCTATAATGTATTAACAAATTTAATGATTAATGTTTATTCATTCTCAGTTTAATAGTAATAATCGCTTCTTAAGTTGTTGTTACGTTTAAAGTGAGTGAGTGTATGTTTTGGCTGTGGCTTTAAGTAGTTTAAACATTAACTCGTGTCCACCAGATGGCGACAGAGTGTTCAGTCTCTCTTTTTTTTTTTTTTTTTTAAATTTGGAATTTTGGACCTTTTTTAGTTGTTGCTCCTCTAACAGTACGCTAGAGGAGCCAAAGGTTCTGGAGGAGAATTTATCAGTTGCAACTGTTTGTTTTAACACCAGAGGGAGCCAGATTGACGTACTGCAGTACATTAATGAGGTTAGACCAGCAAATACCAAGTGCGCATGACAGCAATGAAACGCGTTGACACACTGAACCATGGTTTCCCGGGCAGAACAAACCTGGAGTCATAAGGGTATTACTTACAACTACCCAAACGCCCCACTCAACCCAACACGAGAGTCACTTAAAATGGCTGACGTTCACCACTGAAACAACACACACGGCATGCAATATTCCATCAAAACACAGCTTAGCCCCTCTGAAACCCTTCAGAGGTCCTGGACAGCTTCAGACTCTCCCGTGGCTTCAGTCAACAATTATCACCACATGCTCGGACACACAGACCATGAACATCGACCCTCGGTTTATGTGAGGTCAACTGCCACGCGCCAACTTTTACGGCAGCGGGCCACTTAATCTACTGTCAGCCTCAAGAGCCACAAGGAAGAACAGCAGTACTGTTTGCTGAAGTGCCAGTAGTTTATACAAAGTCAACACAGCTGGAAAACAAAAACGACTTTGTGAGCAGACCCTTAGCGGTCCCTCAGTCGACAAAACCGCACATCAGTCAGGTTTTCACCAAGAACACAGAAGCGCTCCTGTCGACAAACCCTCAATGGATTCTCAGTCAACAGGACCACACATCAGACACCGCAAATATTATCAGACACTTAATGCAAACGTTATTAAACCATTTCACAGCCAAACCGAATGATACCCTTAGCTTTTTATGGACCCCTCCTCCAACGGAATTTCAACCAGTGTCATAAATAAGTAAATACAAACAATTGTCAGCCAAATCAGACATCACTCTTTTAACTTTTATGGGCCTTTCCCCCAACGGGATTACAACCAGTAACAATAACCAAACCTTTAAAATGTTTTTTATGGACCCTTCCTCCAACGGAATTACAACCAGTAACAATAACCAAACCTTTAAAAATGTTTTTTATGGACCCTTCCTCCAACGGAATTACAACCAGTAACAATAACCAAACCTTTAAAAATGTTTTTTTTTATGGACCCTTCCTCCAACGGAATTACAACCAGTAACAATAACCAAACCTTTAAAAATGTTTTTTTATGGACCCTTCCTCCAACGGAATTACAACCAGTAACAATAAAACAAACTTTTAAATACGTTTTCTGGGCCCTTCCCCCAGCGGAATCTTCAACCAGTACAATTAAACCAACTTTTAAATACGTTTTCTGGGCCCTTCCCCCAGCGGAATCTTCAACCAGTATCACATTTTAATGATCCAACTTATGCATTTAATCAATTATCTTCATCATTAACTTTTAACACTTATCATTAAATTTTATGACACTCCACCTTACCTCCTCCTCACTCACATAATTTAGTATATTCAATATGCAGAATTTGGTTTTATTCTACAACAGGTTTCTGCTTACCTTGTCTTTGTGGCGCGCCTGTGAGTGGTAAGGAGTCTGGAGAAGTGGCTCCGGTGGCGGCGAAGGCTGGCAGGCCGCCCGTCCCGGTCTTCAATCTCTAGGTCTCTTCTCAAATCACGTCGGGGTCACCAAAATTTGTTGTAGTAAAAAAGAGGAATACAACAAATGCGTGTTCGTTGATTTGAGAGAGGACAAACAACGACGTTCTAGTTGACCATTTATTAAAGTTGGATCATCAAAAGACTTGTACAAGGATCTTCACTGTTAAGGAAATCGCAGTCTGCAAGCAGTTAGCTGCAACCACCCGCCCAGAGAAGAGTGACGAAAAAACGTTACAATGCTCCACTTCGCACTATGTGTGTGTGTAATTAATTTCTATTGGTTAAAACTGATGGGGAGGAACTTTGGTTTAAACTTAGTTCTCCCTTTGTTGGTGCACGGGCTGGTCCCAGCCCCTTGGCACACGAACCATCCAATCTTCTGGAGACAGCACCCTGAAAGAGAAGAGCCCTCCCTACTCTGCTTTGGGCCTCTCGTGGGTATAAGCATCCTGCTCTCTTATCTTCCCCCAAGGACACCTGCCTACGTCTTGCTCCCTGTTTGTATCATCTCCTCGTGTTGGATGATCATAAATCTGTTACAAGAGGGAGAGCAGAATGAATAGGTCTACTGATGAGCAACATGCTGAAGTTACCCTTTAACCTTGAGAGAGCCCAAGCTGAACGATTCTCACGAAAACAACTTGTTAAATTATGACTTTAATAAACAGAGCTGACAAGAGTGGTAAGACTAAGCTTGAACAACACTAGTGTTCTGCCTGCCAGATGATCAACTTAGAGAATGCATATTCCTTTAACATACTTGATAAAAAGATTATCTAAAGAAGAAACATAAGATGATCTAATGTATTTAATATAATTAGTACTTGTTAGACAGATTAACTAAAGAAGAATCATATGAAGATCTAATATATTTTAATAAGATGAGTGTATGTGTGCACTTTTAAACTCCTGGCCTTCTGACCTCCACTTGCTTCTTCCTCACTATGCCTTCCAGGAAGCTACAGCTCAATCAACACATTCACTTATGCTACACAGTCAACAAAGGGTTAGTCTATAAGAGGAATGCATGTGATACATGCTAAAGAGGGATACATGTGGTGTACAATCAGTTCTGTGTTCACTTAGATCAGGGTCAAGTGTAGGGTAATCTCAGTGTTCTTTAATGCATTTCTAATTGTACGTGTTTCTCAATCAACGAGGTAGTATGTATGGCAAAACAGCAAAATAGATCAGAGGTATTGATTAATGTCTAGATTATATATCAGAGGTAATCATCAGTGTCTGAATAAGAGATCAGAGGTAGAGGTAATCATCAGTGTCTAACTAGAGGATAGATCAGAGGTAGTAATCAATGTCTGGATTATATATGTATATCAGTGGTGATCATCAAGGTCTAAATTGAATCCAACCTAACACTAGTTTTCTTTTCAATGATTGTGAATATGTTGTTCAAAATGATATCCAATAGTTTTTTTTCTCTGCTCTCCTTAGTATTATTCCACTACACACTATTACATTATCAGAGGTTGGAATCATCAAGTCATCTCATTTGCCATGTATTAGTTCATGCACTAAACCAGCTGACTCCCATTATCACAGCTATTCAGCCAGGAAGGTGAGCTGATTAGTGAATGCACCTGGTTCAGTGACCAAGAAGAACAAATACATGGCAATGAGATGACTTGATGTCTCCACAATCCCCACCTCTGCATCATATGGTTTCATGCTTTTTATTCTGTATGTCTAATTTACTTACCTAATTTAGACCCATGGATAGATAGACAAGACAATAAAATACACAGCATCATATTTACCATACTTACCTACTCACCTTGTTTATTGTGTATGTATTTTGTACCATATCTTACTTACCTTGTTTACAGTATTGTTTAGTTACTTTATTTCAAAAAGAATGCATTTCTATCTCATCTCACTGTAGTTTGTCTTATATTTGCAACTCTTTTAGGGTGCTGTGTTCTGATGCACCATCAGCAGCACAGGAGTGCAGTTCACCAGGTCACAGCCGTGGAAGAAGTCGGGTTCGCAGTGACGGACGGAAGAACGGAGCTGCGTTGCGCAGCCGTTCACCACGTCGTAGTCCACCGCAAGGTTGGAAAACTGAAGCTGATCCTGACATCGTCCCTCAGCTGCCCAGATTTCTTCCTAGAAGAACCCCTGGTGTGCAGCCCCCACTAAACACACCAGGTCTCTCACCAGGTGACATAGGGCCGGATTTACTAAGATCCCAGATAGCGGGCGCTATATTGTTTGCGTCCGCTGCAATATTGCGAGTTGGTTAGTGCACGCAAAACAGGTGATCTACTAAGAGTATCCCGCTAAATGAAAACACGTGCAAACCGCAATATGTAAATGAGGGTTTTGCGCGTGTAATCGTTTCCGCCATGGAGAGAGTGGACAGAGAGCTGGATGGACGAAGGGACAGAATGACATTTGATCCGATGCATACAATGACAGCATGTGTGTTCATCTCTCGCGCTCTGTTTAGATAAATAAACACAAATCGCTACAGGGCCCAACTCGTCATATAGTGACGAACAGGCAGCAGCTGCAGCGACAATCACACACCTGTAATATGTGTGTGTGTGTGTGTGTGCCGCCCATGATCGAGTGGATTAATAGAGAGCTCAGGTGGGACACACGGATCTAAACGCTCTGACCACTGACCAAATGGATCAAAGACGGGTGAAGGCAGCGGTGACGTGTCTCAGTCCGGGACCGGGACTGAGAGACGGAGCTGAGCAGCCAGGTACTGGAGAGGAGAGGAGAGGAGCGCACTGCAGGACAGACGTGCCCCGTGCGTAACGGCACGAAAATGACTTTTAACACGGCTGAAAAACTGTTACAGAATTACCCAGACGTGAGGAAATGCAGAGATGTAAGATCACGGGGCTCTGACAGGTATCAAATCAATAAACGCATACGTTTTGGCAAAGTTGTATCAGTTAGTACATGGTTTTCAGACGTGGTAAATAAAGACGCAAAAACAGCCACCGCAATCTCTTCCTGGTTTGGTAAATCACATTGCACACGCTAAATAAATCTATTTGCATCTACTCCTCCCAGTATTTTGCGCGTTCTGGTTGAAGCGCCCATATTTACATATTCATCAAGGCAAACACGCTAAATGGATCGCACGTGCTATTCTGCCCGTGTGAGGGACGCAATCCTCGGTGCGTCCGGTTAGTAGATCAGGTTCCACATGTGTTTGCGCGTGCAATCACGTTTGCACACGTTTTAATACACGCAAACCTTTAGTAAATCCGGCCCAAAGTACGAGTTTCCTTGAACGCACCATGAGTTAGCAGCCCCCGCCCTTGTCAGGCATCAATTGGTCCTCGTGCTACGTCACCACATTCACGCGCATCCCTTGGCTGCACACACAGCCCTTCATGCCGTTCTCTCCCCTCATTGGATAACACTTGTATCCCACAAGGAAAATTTTCTCCTCGGGTTACAGCAGAGCAGAGTGACGGAGAGACTCGTGTTTAGGCTGAAATACTTCATGTAAGTGATTGCTGACGGAAAATAGGACTATTTAGGACTTATATTAACAAAAACATTCCACTGATATCTGCTTTAAATGAAATTACCGTATACAGAAAATATTGGCAAAAATATTTATTTTTATTGCTTCTCAGCTGAATTGCAATGTTTACAACCTTGTACATTACAATTACAATATATGTTCATATTAACAGTTAACATCAACAACAGTAATAATATAGGTTATACCCGTAACTACCTTTATGAAGCATGTAAACCCTCCTGATAAGCTCTACTTCTCAATGAAATATTTCCATCCTTGTTGATGTTATCTTACAACACACACATTTGGGGTAGGTAAGGTGTAGTGTGTAGAAGAAGGCCATTAGATAAAGCAAATCCTGGCCAACGTCTTCTTTGGAGAATGTGACTATGGGTGTGGTTCCAGCTGCCAGAAGCAAGGCGATGTTGGATTCCACTAGAACAGAAAAAAACAATTTTTAGTTCAAGCAGTGGCGGCTGGTGAAAAATATTCTAGGTGGGGCTGTTCGTCCCTGAAGTTTTTGGTGACCATCTTGATAAAAGAACCCCAAACCCATTTTTAGGGATAAACATTAATTATTTATTTGCCTTAATAAATCAGCAGTTTGACAGATAATGACAATGAACAAACAGTAGTCTTTCACTGGTGGCACACAGTGGACGTGAAATATATTAGCAAATACTCTTAATACAAAAATATGGTTATTAAAAGGCATGTGTATGATGTAACCTACAGCAGTGATGAATGTTAACTATAGACAAAGTGTGACAGGAACACTATAGGAGGAGCATAACGTGATTAAGTTTGGTCTGACCTTGCTGATGTGAGATGTTAACTTAACTGCTGCATTATCAGGTTTGATGACGAGTCTAACTGTGAACGTACTGGTCACACCTGTAAACATATTGAACAGTGCGCTGCAGCCTGATGCTCCGCATCACAGGCGTCCTGTCACAGCCTGGGTGATTAGTTTCCCCTGGTGTCACTCAGGAATAACAGTGTCCAGTCCAGTGTCCCAGAAGCTGGATGAACTAATAAAAACGCTCTCGGACGAGCTGTGATCGCACCGCGGACCAACAGCATGTAGTCCAAAAGTTGTCTCCGAGCATCAAGAGAGAGCAGTCTCTGACGTGCCGGTTAACGGTGCTCCGGTCCTCCGGTGCTCCTCTCACACACTACGGCCTCCTGTCACATCATAACAGCCTCCCGCCACAGGCGCACAGAGTTTTATCCACCTGTTCGTTGTATTTCCTCACCGTGAAACTGTGTTTTTCATCCAGCTGTGAAGCTCTGCTGCTAGTCCTGACCAGGTCCTGACTAGTCCTGACTTCTGCCTAGCTTGGCTAACGTTAGCTGACAGCACCGTTCATGTGTCCCTTGAGAGTTCATGTTTTGTAATCCGTTCAGATAAATAGGTCTCTAACTCCAGTAACAGTCCGTGTGGTATCTGTCCTCACTGTTTTAAAAAAGTAAATTATACGGGAAACAGAATTTGAAACTGATGAAAACTGCGTAGCCATCCTGGTACCGAGGACAGCTCCTCGGTTAATTTCCCCCCCGATTTCTGGTTGCCACGGGAGACCAACATGTTTGGTTTGGGGCGATATTTTCTGCGCCCCAAAGGCATAAAATCCGACGACGCTGATTGGCTAAATTACCTGTTGCTCCGTATATTTTTTACTTAGCAACAGTCACTGATTGGCTGAGCCGGTACACTGCTCGGGCGACTTCTCCAGCGCCCCAGACACAGAGCGATAGATATAACAGAGACAGTAAATGAACCTGTAGGCAAATTAGCCTCTAAATAATGGTTTTATTTTATATACAGCTTGATTTTAAGAATTCCTATCACATTCACAGGTACAATAAGAAAAACATATTAATTTTAAATTATCATTTTGGAAAAAATAATAATCATTAAAATTCACTTTTCATCAGGGGGGGCGGCGCCCGAGCGCCCTCTATTGACCAGCCGCCACTGAGTTCAAGGTTTCCCTGAAATCGTGAAACAGTTATCACTATCAGTATACATGATTAGGTTAGATGGTAATACATAATTAAGCAACATTACCCGAGAGGGTGTGCTTTAACGTCATTTGAGCACGACCGTGATGCGGCGCCTCGGTCCGCAAGCGTCACTAACGTGCTCAATTAAGCAATATCACACGAGAGGGAGTGCTGTTGTACTGTATATCAGCACGGGTGTGATTCGGCCGCAGATAATCACACCGTGCTGATATACAGTACAACAGTACGACCTCGAGTGTGATATTGCTTTAAATACAACAGTGCTACAAGCGCATTTTAGAACAGTAATAAACTGCAAGAGATTATGATTTGTTTGTTTATTTAATCATTTATTTGGCTCCGCCAACAGAAATAGTTCCGCAACTGGAAGGGAGACAAGGCTGTTGCCTGGCAACACATACATTTCATACTAGCTTGCTACTAGAGCACTGTAAAAGAGAGTAGCGACACGCATTGGTCAAGTGGAAACGCCCCTGGTGGCGGGATATGGGTATTGCAAATGCGCCCAAGAGCTGGCATCTCTGCAGTGTTGGTGAATGAGTAAATGCGGTATTTTCAATAATTTAAGGACATTTATAGATCACCCACGTTGATAGCATAATCGTGGACCCTTTTACAGATAAATATTAACATATAGTGGCCATTATGTCATGAATGCTTGCTGTTTTAAATGATAAAGATAAGTCCACTAAAGTGTCATACTGTCAGTGTACGCGCTAAATTCAACTGTGTTAGTTAACTGTTAGCCACTTAAGCCTGTGTTTTCTTTTGTTTGTTTGTTTGTTTGGTCAAGCAAGTTATTGTGCTGCTGGCTTTTATTTTATTTCCATGCGAGGCTTTTTATGTTATTTATTTTGACAGCTGGTGGTTGCTTAGCAACGGTAAAGCGTCCGCTCGTCCCCTTCTGTGTTTGTCCGCTGTGTGACCGGTACGTACTGTAAACAGCTCCGTGTGTTTTTATTGATTATCATTTTTTTAATCAAAATTGGAGGAAAAACTTAACATAATACGTTTTGGGTTTGATTTTGTCACATTTTGTAATGGTTTTTAAGTGTTGTCATCTTTTATTTTGTGTGTTATATCTATGTTTATCATTTCAGCCGTTACAGTCAGTCCTACTGTAACGGTCAGCTGTTCACCGTTCATTTCATATAGTTTCAGTTTATTTAGGTTTATTTATTGTATTTTATGTAATATGTTATGTTTAGGGGGCAGGAGCTGTGGAAACCATCACCTTTCTGTTTGTCAGGTATGTTTACATTTTGTGTACAAAGTATCGTTTTGTTTGGCCTCGGCATGTTAACGTATGTTAACGTGTATGTGTGTGTATTTTCTTTTCTCTGTTTAAGAATAGGTTCATGGTTGTTGTTGTTGTTGTTGTTGTTGTTGTTAGAAAATAATTAATGGATTATTGTTTTTAAATATATTTATTGTAATCAGAAACCCACGATACGATCTAATGTGTTCGCGATGCCCCTTCTGTGTTTGTCCGCCGTGTGACCGGGGGCAGGAGCTGTGTGTTGGCGAAGGAAGTAACCATCAGCTTTTCTGTTTGTCAGTAAACGCCATGAACCTGACTGTACCTGTGTGGTGTCGATTCTTCTAACCCATGATACCGAACAAGAGGGGTTACACAGACATATCTCTGTCTTGTCTAACCCTCTGTGTGTCTATATCTCAGGTCTCCTGCAAGGGCAAAATCAAGCACCACGCTCATCACTCAGGTAAGAACGATACTGTCTGTATACACCCCCTGTGTCTCTTTCTGTATGATATGAAGTGGGTAGGCTGGGTTTATTTGCTTACTATTTAATATTCGTTTATAGATCTAATACCATCTAACCATGGTGGCGTGTTCTGCATTTGGATGCACCAACCGGACAGATAAAGGGACCCGATTGTATGGCTTTCCTAAAGACATGACGAGAAGAAATCAGTGGTTGGCTAAAGTTAACCGAGAAAACTTCACCATCACTAAACATTCACAACTATGTGAGGTGAGTTGTTTTTACTTAACAGTATTATCTCTGAGTTCTCCTAATATTTGCATGAAGTGAATGGTTATTGATATTGGTGTATAGTCTGGAATGTTTGTGGGAATAAAACTAAAATGAACCATTCTGTAGGAACACTTTGAAAAGGACCAGTTCCTTAGAACACCTCAAGGAAGGCAGAGATTAAAGGAGCATGCTGTGCCTACAATTTTCTTACATCGCCACAAGCCCAAGAGGAGGAAGGCTCCTGCTGATAGGGCAACCAAAAAGGTTTTCAAAGAGGACAGCACGGACCACACATACAGTGGCAGAAACAGTTTTGGTATGATAGTTTTAAAGTTCCCCTTCACTGGTTAGCAGCAGCTTTTTCAGTCAATCAAACTGTATCTGTAGTGATCGCTGCGCCTAGCTTTCATTTGAGACCGTGTCATTTGCTGCTGTCATCATTTACTGGTATATTTCGCAACATTCACACTAAGAAAGGTCAGTTAGAGAAAAATGCACTTGCTTTTCCCACCATTATAATGCTAGTTAATTAATGCTGTGACTTTTTGCAGCTCACCCCTTCCACTAAAAGGGCGATTCCACCAAAAGAGTGCCATTTCTGTCCCCAGCATATTAAATGTATAAAAACATGTAATAATATAATATAAATTGCATTTAATTAATAAACAAAGCACCATACACATGAATCACTGTAGAAATTAAAGATATATAATTTTTAATTACTATAAAAAGGCTTCCAAAGCACTGAAACATAGCCTTTGTTGCATGTCCCCAGAGCCAAACACTATAGTTTACCACAATGCATTATGAATAAAATCCTTCTAAAATCTCATTTTTTTTGCATATTAGTGTGACTTTATATTATATCTACACTTATATAACATTTTTTAAATTAAAACCTAATTATATTTTGGTTAAAATTCACATTTTAGTCCCGTCCCCAGGTTTTCACTCAGTGCTGTTACCCGAACACATTCTACACTCTAAAAGTTTTGGAACATTCCACCAGTGACATGTTCTGCTGGAAGTGACATCATTTAGGTCTTTTGAAAGTCATGGGAAGACCAACATTAAAGCTGCCCTGTGGAGCTTTGCTCATTACGAGCCATCAGCCGTGTTTTTTTTCTAGTAGGCTACTGCAACAGTCAGCCTGCGCCGTTCGATGACGTTGGAACCCCCCCCTTCCCTCCCTCCCTCCCTCCCCGAACGGTAAGTGCAGGTAACCAGGCAACCAGGTGACTGGCGAAGTAGGAAGAGAAAAAAAAGTTGTGGTCATTCAGCTTTGGCATTTATTTAGGGGTGTGACCTTATACATGTGTAAACGTTTACACGGAATGAAACTGTAAACGTTTAGTAAAAAAAAAAAAAAAAATCCCTAAACGATATCTAGGCCTACACGCAATTTATTTTCATATTTTTATACATAGGCCTACATTTTGGGGGGGGGCTGGGTGAAAAATAGTCCCGCACACTGTCTTAATTTAGAGAAAACTATGATTTAATAAAAATGATGCTGTGACGCGCTTCCCTCCTCCAAAATGTGTGTAAGTGCGTTTTTTCTTTCCTTTTTTCTTGTCTTTTTTTTTTTTGCGAGCGAGTGTGATGGCGCCGCCACGCCGGGTCAAACATTGCTTTTCTGGTTGCCAAAAAATATTCTAAGCAAATATAGCCTCCCTAAACACAAACAAATAACCTTAAACGGATTGAAAGAGGTGTCTCGGGACATTAAAGACGGCCGAGGACTGACGAGACGTCAGCTGGTTGCTCCTGCCCGGTCTGTCCTCCTCTCATCCGCACTTCAGCACCTGTCCTGGGCTGCAGCCATAGACTGCACCGTGTCGGCTCGGCTCGCTTCTCGTTTTAAATGACTTTACTCCTTTTAAAAGTAGCGTAAACAATTTACTGTTCTGATCACTCATACGCGTGTGTAGTTAGGCAATACGGTGCATTATTATTAGTTATAGCTACTTCAAAAGTAAAGGACGGTGGAGCGAGCCAAGCTGTAGCCCAGGACAGGTGCTGAAGTGTAGGAGAGGAGGGATAGACTGGGCTCTGCGGGGCTCTTGCAACTAGCGGCGGATCAGAGAGGGTGGAGGACCGACATGACAGGGGGTCTTGGTCTCCTGGTACCTGTGCGGTCCAGGACCGCGGAGGTCAGTGAGAGGGGGGGTACGGTGGTCGACTCTGAACGCTCACCGGGCGGATCTCTCCAGTTACGGTGCGGTGCGTGTCGGGGGGGGAGGGGGGCGGGACGAATCCGCCGTCGGGTCTCCTCCGCTCCGGTGGCTGCAGTGGCAGTGCTTCCACCGGCTGCATATCAGACTAGACAAAAATAAGATAACATGTTCTTCTTCTCTTCTGTTTACCAGCGCTCTAAACCCTACGTCAAATCCGAACGTTGCGTTGCATGCGTAATTCCCTGTGCGACAGCGCGGGAAAGTCGCTCCTCAGAGGCAATTGCGCTCCTGGGTAAACCAGGGACTGTTGTGTGGTGGAGATGCGTTCAATGATCATCCTAATACGTCGTTTGGCAGTGGCTGCAATGTAACGGACATTGTTTTATATGTATAAACTCCACAGGCCAGCTTTAAATTCTGTAATTTATTTTTCCTGAAATTGAATGATATTGTAGCTATGTCAGGGTCCGTCACTCTTAAAACTCATTCCTGTTACCTAAATTATCTCTAGACAGTGTTTGTTGATATCAAAAGTAAAATATTCAGTTAAATCCTAAGAATGTGCTCTGTGTGCTCAAGCTATTAGTATAGATGCTATTTGGCTAGATTTCACAAAATTGCTGATTTTATGCTAAAAACTCATTGCTGTTACCCTCATTGCTGTTACTTTTTCTTCAAAAATGCAATGATAAAAGCAGCAATAAATTAAATAAAGTAGCCTGAGATTGACCAGTACTCATTTTGAATGAGTAAATGTGTATATTAAAAAATTCTATACTGAAATGGAATGAAAAATGAAGTTTAATTTTTAAAGTTACAATGAGCAAATGGCACTCTTTTGGCGGAATGACCCAAAACTCAGAGATCCTGTGTGTCCTCCCTGCTTGACACTGAGCAGTATGGGTTTGATTGGGGGTAATGCCCTGCTGCAATATACAATATTAGTTTCATGTCCAGGGAGTGTATTTTTACCATGGTTGCCTTAAGTAAAGTAACAGGAAATTGGCTCCTCCTCTCCTATGGGCCTCTTAACCCTCCTTTGAGCCTCAAAGGACTTAATTAGTTAATGACATGACATGTGTAGTTATAGTTATTCTTCTGTGGTCAGAATGATATGAAAGAGGCCTATATTTTAAGCCGGCTGCTAATCAGTGAAGTGGTCATTTATTTCAGAATTTCAGAATCAGTGATAAAGTGAGTAAATGACATCCCTGTAACACTAGTGGTGTCATTTCATCATTCCAGATGTTGAGAAAAGAAGTAAGAGTGGGGAAAGCCAGGGAAGAGAGCAAAAACAAAGTCACAACAGTGATGAGATGGAAGGAAGGGAAAGTGGTTGCACAGGGGACAATCAGGGACAAGAAAGTGAGATGGAGAGAAGGGAAAGTGGTGAGGACAATCATGGTCAAGACAGCGAGGAGATGGAGAGCAGCATATCAGCTCAAGAGAAAGACCAGAGTGAGGAGCTAGAAAAATCTAAAGCCAAAATAGTAAAGTTAAGGTTGAAACTAAGACGTCAGAAAAGAAAGAATGCAGCCCTACACAAAAAGAATGAATACATTGAAGAAAAATTGGATGTAGTATTTTCAGATGATCAGATCAAAGCTCTCTCTATGAAAAATAAGAAGAACATGACATGGGGAAATGATACCATCAAAAAAGCTCTGAGACTCCATTTCACCACAGGAACCACAGGGTACAAGCTGCTGCAAGACATGGAAATTCCCCTTCCAGACATTCGGACCCTACAAAGGAGACTGCAGCATATAAAGATGCAACCAGGAGTCCTAGAAGAGGTTTTTCACATGTTGAAGCTGAAGGTGGATGGCCTGAGCAGTATGGAGAGGGAGTGTGTGTTGACATTAGATGAGATGTCCATCACCACAAGTGTTGAGCTGCACCTGGGGTCAGGGAATTTGTATGGTGATATCACATTACCTGACCACCAAGGAGAGGCAACACATGCGTTGGTGTTCATGTTGGCAGGCAGCACAACAAGGTGGAAACAGGTAGTGGCTTTTCACTACATTGGAAATTCCACTGCTGGAAGGGTTTACAAGCCGATCATCTTGGACATAATAGGGAGAGCAACTAACATCGGCCTACATGTGGTGTGCATCACCACCGACATGGGCAGCCCCAATCAGGCAATGTGGTGAGCGTTTGGAGTGGATCACAAACAAACATCTGTCCCTCACCCGTCCAATCCAGACAGGAGGCTTTATTTCATGCCTGATGTCCCCCATCTCGTCAAAAATCTGAGGAGCGCTTTGGTAAGTGGTCAGCCATTTTCCATTCCACCAGAGACCGTTGATAAAGAAAACCTCCCCACCAACGAGGTCTTGGTTACTCCGCTGAAAGATTTGGTCAATTTCCAGGAGGGATCAGCACTGAAAATTGTTCCAAATCTGTCTCGGACCATCCTCCAACCCAGTCACTTTGACAAAATGAAGGTGGGCCCTGCGGTGACTCTGTTTGGCAAATCAACCAGTGCCGGACTGAAGTACATGGTGGCAAAGGAAGATCGGCCCCACTCCTACTTGACAACTGCGTGGCTACTTGAGCAGGTGGGCCATTGGTTTGAGCTTATGTCCTCTCGCCACCCAGTGATGGCTCTGAGCAAAAGTAACATGGAGGAGTACAACAAGGCCATCACTTTCCTGGAGGACATAATCAACCTTTTCCTTGGGCTGAAGATCGGTCAACCAGCTAGGTGGAAGCCTGTGCAAGCAGGAGTTGTCATGGCAACAAGAACAGTCCTTGCCCTACAAAATGACATGTTGTCCCAGGGACATGCATTTGTACTGACCAGCAGGTTCTCGCAAGACTGTCTGGAAAACCTGTTCAGCTGCATCAGACAGAGAAATCCTGTCCCAACTCCAGTTGAGTTCCATCGCGCACTGAGAGCAATATCTGTTGGGCAGTTTCTTTCAACAGTGAAATCCAGCAGCTATCAGGAGGATGACAACGACCTACTGGCAGACTTCTTGGAAGGAAAGGAGACGTCACCCAGTCCAGCAATCAGAGTGGAGGAGCTGATGGAGCCAAGCAATGCGCCTAACCTCACACAGACCGAGACCTGTGCTCTCTACCATGTGACTGGCTACATTGTGTGTCAAGTGATCAGCCATGCCAGCATCTGTGATGAGTGTAAGAGTGCCATTAAGCACAATGACGGTAGTCCAGAAGCAGAGCACAGTGCCTTGCTCAGACTGAAGGAATACAAGCCTGGTGCGCTTTGCTGGCCATCGGAGGAAGCATTTGAAGTGGTGCAGAACATTGAAATGCTATTCCGAAGCAGAACCAGTGCTTCGCTCATGAAGCTCCCAAATGCTTTTGATTTGCTACAGAGAGAGGCACGGCTCTTGGAAAACAGGCTCCCTTTGTGCCATGATGTCCAAAACAAGATAGCTGACAGATACATCAGACTCAGGTTGAAAATTGCCGCCAAGCACATCCGGGCGCAAAGGGCAAGAATCTCTTCTAATAAAGGATATCTGGGAAGTAAAAGCCAGACGAAGAAGGCAAAGAACACAGACAGACAAGCAACATCTTGTTCAATGGTCAGCAAACCTCCATCAAACCCCATGATTGTTGCAATGGAGGTGTTTGGTCTGACCTCAGATCAGATAAATGTCCCACCACCTCGATTGGCCATGATGCCCTCAGCCTCGTCATCCCCACACCAACCTCAACTCCCCCATGACAACATTCCAGTGACTTCTCCAGATTCTTTATTGCCAGTTCAACCTCAACAGCCTCAGGACAATCTTTCAATGCCACCCCCAGCCTTGTCAACGTCACTCAAACTTCACCGGCCCCACACCAGTCTCTCAAAGGTGCAGCAAGTCTCACCATCAACACCCAAAGCCTCCAGCCTCATCGCCACACCAACATCATCGGCCCCACAGCAGCCTCTTAATGTTGCATCCACCTATGTCATCACAACACCAACTTTGCAGGCCCCACGTCATCAAGCTCTTCATGGCAACCTCAGCCTCATCACCACAACCAACATCATCGGCCCCACAGCAGCCTCTTAATGTTGCATCCACCTATGTCATCGCCATACCAACATCATCGGCCCCACAGCAGCCTCTTAATGTTGCGTCCACCTATGTCATCACAACACCAACTTTGCAGGCCCCACGTCATCAAGCTCTTCATGGCAACCTCAGCCTCATCACCACACCAACTTCATCGGCCCCACAGCAGCCTCTTAATGGTGCTTCATCATAACACCAAGCTCACCAGTCCCACAGCAGAGAGATCCTTGATCACCACAGTAACCTCAACAACTCCATGCTAGCCTCTCCATGCCATCTACCAGACATGTCACCAGCATTCCAACCCATAGCTGTGCTCCCCTCCTTTGAAAGCTGCAGAGGATGATGAGCTGGAGATGAAAAAGCTGAGTGGATTTATAGGAAGGTTCCCCCCACACACACGTGTCTCTATGCAGGTAATGACAGACAGCAAAACTGCTTGTGACTGAACGAGGTAGAGCTGTAGCCACTTTCTGTATGATCAAACATGGTATAAAAAAATTTAGTTTATATTACTGTACACATACCCCATTTCATTGTTGTGTATGTAAAATTCTGACCTTCCAACTTATAAAGTAATAACATATTGAATGTTTACTATCGTCTTACAACAGAATGGCCAGGTCTCAAGCCACAAACAGTTCTGGATCATAGAGGCTCGGTGTTCTGCCTGGAGTGCTGGGACAAAAGACTTCTCCGGTGTTAAAGAGCTCACGGACAGCCTGAAGACCTTAGTGCTGTAATACACAGACAATTTCTCCGTCAAGAAGTGCTGTCTGCCCAGACCTCTGCTAAAAGTTGCATGATGTCTTCCCATCTTGTGTGTGTGTAGGTGTGTATTTGTCACCCCAGTCCAGCCTCCTATACGGCAGCTACTCCTCTAATGACCCCCAGCTACTCCTACACCACTCCCATCCAGCAGCCGACCTAGTACTGCAGCAGCACCATGCAGTCCTCGCATGCACACTGCCCTTGACTTCTCCATACCATCCTCATCCTCCTCCTGCCACATACAGTAAGTAGACACAGATTCACACATACTGCTAAATATATACAGTACATACATACATACTAAACATTTGTTAAACAGCATATTGACTGTGGTTAATTATTTCCCTGGGTTTTATAGCTGGTAGCAGGTCTACAATTTAACATCACCAGCTGTCAGAGGGGGACACATGCCTCCAGTTTGACCTGCTAATTCTCAGGTAAGTAGAATGAAAGAGTGGGAGTGGGCATATGTATTGTAAGGTGCTGATTTCCTGTCCTGTGCACAGATCCAGGAACTGGAGATGTAAGCTGATGTCAAGAAATTGGACGCGGATGTTCAGGAGAATATCATGGACTGGGTGCTGTACAGAAGAAGCTGCAGGGTGCTGACAGTGCATGAGAACTACTGAGAGAACTACGAAAAATAATTACGAAAGACTGTGATCATTTGTACATATTTGCTGTTTGCTCATACTACTTGTGTTGGACTGGTTAAAACATTTTTCATTTTTTACATTTTCAAATGTGTTCATAAAACTTCAGTATCTAAGTTACTTAATGTTTCACTTATGTCAGCTTCATTGTTTGTGAAGCTTTTTTTTTCATTGGAGAAGGCCAGTGAGAGATTATTAGCTTGCCTGTAAAGTAAGTAATATGTAACTGGAGAGGTTATTCTCTGTCTCTTAAACTATAGGAATACTTCAGGACACCTTATTTAAATAAATGCAGTAATACATCAAATGAATTTGTTTTGTTTTTATATACAGATGTGCTATACTGTGCACCACATGTCTGTGTAGGTTGATGGGCTTTATGCACAGCTCCACTACTTCCTATTTTTAATGCAGGTGTTTTAATTTCCTGTTTTACATTTTTGGACAAACTGATTAATCCAGGTGTATGAGTAATCACAATGGTCAGACACACCTGGATTAATCAGTTTGTCCAAAAATGTAAGACAGGAAATAAAACACCTGCATTAAAAATAGGAAGTAGTGGAGCTGTGCATAGAGCCTATCACTGATTTTTGAGAATTTGGATAAAACCGGTTTTATTTTTGAAAATAAAAAAAATCCAACATTAAGAAATCTATACTTATATCTTTATAGAACAAATTCTCAGCAATCAACTAATGATTTGGTGCAACCTCCTGACTTTGTAATTTTTTCATAAAATATGTGTTTTTCAGGTCATTACTTAATTTTGTCAACACAGTCAGACACAAGAAAAAGGGAATTATTGCTATTTATTTGGTCTGATATAGATTTAGAACAGTTCATAGAATATACCTTTACCTTAAGTACACAATAATGTTGCTAAATGTTTAATATTCTCTTTTAATCACTTTTTATGCTGTTTTACGTGTGCACTTTGAAAACTCTGACATCATGTGAGTCTTATTATTTGAATTAAATATAGGAAATGACAGTTTTGAACACAAATGAACACATTTTTGGATTTAAAGAAAAAGGCTCCTTTAGTACATCACCTGCTTTGGAATAACAGGTTGAAAACATACTATTTCACAACAACAAAAAAACTTTAATCTGACAGTGGTGACAGAGTCTGATAGTGGTGACAGTGGCTTCACCCATAGACACCAAGGTCGCATCATTGCGACAGGTAACATTGCTAAATAAAACAGCCCATATCTTTAAAATCTACCGCCTCATGCTGTTACTGCTTGGTACTAGTTGGTTCAGCTTCAATCCTGACGTCATTTGTGGGTGTGTTTTTATGCAAAATATCTGTCATCTGGGCTCCCGGGCCTCACCATACTTCCTTAAAATGCATGCAATATTTTCATCAGTAAATCACCAAGTGTATTCAATTCTATATTTAATTGTAAGTAGCCTACATTTAATAAAATAAAATAAAATAAACATTTTAATTATATTATGAAATGTGACCAATGTGAATATGTGTAACATGGCCTAAGTGTATTAGAAAAATTATGTATATTGTTAATAAAGAGGATAAAGAATTACACATCAAATTACTATTAATTCTGTTTATTGTAAACATTAATTATTAGGCTGCATTATTATATTTTAGCCTCCACTGTGGATGATTTGGATATTTTTGTCAATACTGTCATATATGTGTCACCACAGTCAGACAGAGAATTAATTATTATTAATTAAATATCTTTTGAAACTCCATTGATTTTAGTTTTAAATGCTTTTTAAAATTTGCTTGTTCATCTCACATATATAGTATGCATTTTAAATAGCTTTTTCACAGTTTAATATTAACTTGAAATAAGATTAACTTATCAGAGAACATGTGCCTATATAATCAAATAATGAATACAAATATCAACAAAAATATGAAAAATGTGTTATATTTGTATTTAATTTTGAAATAAATAAATTATAAACATAACTTAATATGACCAAGGCACCTAAAAGCAAAAACACAGCAATTTTCATCAATTTACAAGCAAGTTGGCAACACACATACATTGGAGTGAATGGGTTTCTTGGGCGGATTTGCAATACCCATATCCTGCCACTAGGGGGAGAATAAAGTGACCACGGGAGTCTATGGTGGTGTCGCTACTCTCTTTTCCAGTGCTCTACTTGCTACTAGCTACAAGCTTTTCCACCGAGCTGCTTCAGTGCTGGTTCTGGTTCTGAGCCCGTGTCTGATTAGCACCGGAGCAACAGGACCGGCGTGAAGACACAGAGACGTTATCGATACCGTATTACATTTGTTTAGCCGCTGTGTAATCATTATAAACACAGTTGAAGCTAAGTAGCTGAGCTACGTGGCTAACAACAGCTAAAGCTAATATCAAAACACATCGCCGTCAAAACGTAGTTGCCCCGCGGCGATTTTTTTCCAGCCGGGTTTAGTAGAGATTTATCGCCAATTAGACGGACCAGGTCAGGTCCGGGTTTTAATGTTCAGGTCCGTTTATAACTGTAGTAGCAGCAGAGAGATGGGGCAGCTCCTGTATGGGGAGCCTGGCTCTGCCTCTGACTTAGCTCCTATGATCCTGTCCAGCTGAACAGCGGAGTGATTATGTCTGTGAAAAGTCCCAGTGCTGTTATACTGTATATCAGCACTCATGGAACGTCTCTTGTCCAATCAAATTGCTCGGTTGTGACCGGTCGGAACTAACTGTTGTATAAATTACGGTAAATCACACCCTCTCGGGTAATATTGCGATTATACAACTATTACCAACAAAATAAAATGTCCATCATTTTGATGGACAATTTGCTCTCAAATTTGAAAGGTTTTTGCTAACTGTTTCCATGGGAATACATGGGGTCCGACTAATATCTGAAACACAATCAGTCACGTCAGTAGACTCCTATGTGTAATGGAACCTAGTTCACCTCTACAGTAAATAGTCCGACCCTTAGTAACGACCTAGCAACAGAAAGGATTTTCTAGTCCCAGATGAGTGACCTCTGAGCTGACGTTAATGTTTTATCACAGACTTTTGTCTCGGACTTTCCCGAACTAAATCAATACTGCACAAATAAACAAAAAATGCTTATTTTTCATAGCCAAAGTTATAACAAAGATGCTGATTTTTTTTTTCTATTATATTAAAAAACAAAAAACATGTTCACCGTGGTCACAATAGGTACGAGTCTCTCTCACTGAAGGGAATGCCCTCTCACCTAAAACGGGGAACTTTACAGCATAATAAAATATGTTGATTTAATTCTAGAAATTCTACAAATGTGACTTTGGCAGCTGACAGGTGGTTTGTGATTTATTTTAATGAGTAGGCTAATAAATATCTTTGATAAAAAATAAAAACTCAGCTTTGACTTTTTTTTTTTTTTTTTACCTTATTATTATCGAATTATAAAGAACAGAGAAGTTTCAGATTTATCACTTTATTTATTATTATTATAGAAATGAACTTGCATGGGGCGGTGCGTGGCGCAGTGGTTAAAGCGGCCGCCCCATGTGGAGGCTACAGTCCTCAACGCAGGCGTCCCCGGTTCGAATCCCGCGTCGGGCAGACCTTTCCTGCATGTCATTCCCCCTCTCTTTGCCTCCCCCTTTCCTGTCGATCTCACTGAGCTATCAAATAAAGGCAAAAAGCCAAAAAATATGCTTAAAAAAAAAAAAGAAATGAACTTGCATACTGCCATTAAAATTGCATTTGTTTAAGTAGCTCATAAAGTCCATGTGGGAACTCTGCCGTTTAGCAGGTTATGTGGTTGAGAGACCTTCTAAAGGTCTCTTGTTTTCCTGGCCAGCACACTGCAAGTTGCTCCACCGTTTTCTGTTATCCAGAGAAAGTGCCCAGTAGCTCTGAAGGGAACTCTCAGACCTGTGTTATTTCTCTGGCTTCGAGTCCACCCTCAGCCAGTTTCTGGATGGTAGTGCTTCTGATGCAGTGATTTGTGTAATCACTGATGTTCCTGCCTCTTTGGATAAACGTGACAGCATCGAACCCAGGTAATTAACACCCATTGGCTCCAACGAGTACCACACAACTTTTTTCCTCTTTTTGGATGGAGGTAGAAAGCTTTGGCTTCTTTGGGTATTTTTCAAATGAAGAAACCGGGCACAATTCATTCCCCTTGGTCTTCAAACATTCTGCTTTGATGTTCCCTTTCATGATGTTTTTTTGTGATTTTTTTGTCTCCTCGTTGAAGCTGAATGTCATATATTTGGTGCCTTTAAAAAAGCATAGGAATTCTCTTTGAGAAACCCACCTGTTGAATCACGTTTTATTTCGAAGGATTGAGGTGTTTGAGGTGTGTTTTCTCAGACCCTCCTTTCCTCTCCTTCCAAAATGTAACCGGATGTCGAGCCACACTTTGTTTACCAGGCCCCGCGCTGTGTTTGGATTCATTGCCTCCCGATTTTCTGAAAACTACCAGGTCCTCCTTGGTGATCGCGGCATGATGTTCAGTTTCGTCACGGCCCGCTCTCCTGAGAGACTTAAGTCTACTAAACATGTTGTTTGACGTTGTGAACTCAGTGTCTTGCATTAGCTGCATGCGCGACTGAGAGGAGGGTCATTGATATTAACGGTTGATGCCTGCCCTCAATCCGACGTAGCTGCTGATGGAGTAGTGCTTGGCTGTTTCTTGCTGACCCATAAAATCCACGAAGAATCCTGTTTAGCTCTTCTTTTCTTACAGTTATAAAATCTACATCCTGCTTAGTGCTTTTCAGATACTCCTGGAAACATCTGACAGCCCCAGACGTTGATCGGGACGTGGTCTGTTCATTCCTGGACAATTCCAGTTGATTGAGCTCTTCATCTGACATAGGCACAAATCTTTCTTTTTTTGTCATTCGGTTCTTCTCCTCCTCCAACCATTCATCCAAACTGAGACTGCCAAATAAATTCAAGTTAATTTCTATTATAGGCCCAAATAGGCACAACGGGCTGCGGGTCGGCGGAGATGCTGTCAGAGACTACTGAGTACGGAATAATATGACTTGACTTGACAGTGGAACACGAGGGGCAATCGCCATTCTGACATCCCACCAGTCCGACATAGGCCTCTAATTGTCTAAATGGCAACACTTAATTTTCTATCACATGTCCCATCATTCCGACAATTTTTGCCCCCGGATCTGCGCCGGAGGCAGTCCAACATCCAGTATAAATCCTGAAAATGGATCAGCTCAGTGGCGTGCACAGACTTTTTGAAGGGCAGGGGCGAAAAGGAAATAAAGGCACATATAGCGTGTCCTCACCACTGAATAGGGCACTTTAGCACGCGCTTTGGCCCCCAAGAGAGTACTTTAGCACACGTTTTGGCTCCTAGAGGGCACTTTAGCATCAGTGTTGCCAAGTCCGCTTATTATACACGACTTTGGGCTTCTTTTTCTGTGAAGTCGCTTCTAAATATTGGTCGTCGCGGGTTGCGGTTTCTTTGGGCTTGTTGTGAAAGTGTAGTTGCTTATTTATGCTTGTTTCCAGCTCCATGAGTTGTCCTGCAGATATTTTCGATATGTTATTTAAACGCAGTATAGTTTATCCTCTTGTTGGATCTGTCACCCCGTTCCCTCCGCCCCTCTCTTTCCCCTGTACACACACATTGCCACAGTGATAGCGGAGGGTTTCCCCACCCCCCCACCTGCACCCCGAGACTGCTGGCTTTCACCACACTTTCCTCCACTGATCAAGAGAATCAACCGTAAATTCTCAAATTAAAGCTGGTCTCAGTTAGGGCGCATTCACACTGTCCTCCTTTGGTCCGCTTTAAACGGACCAGAGTTCGTTTGCTCGGATAGTCCGGTTCGTTTGGGCAGGTGTGAAAGCTCATACGAACTCTGGTGCGGATCAAACAAACGAACTCTGGTCCGCTTGAAAACGGGGGTCTCGGTCCGTTTGCAAGTGAACCCTGGTTCGGTTCGTATGCAGTGTGAAAGCTCAGCGGACTAAACACCATAGGCGGCCTTACCTATGTTTCAACCGTTATCATACACACACACAGGCCTACATCCACCACACACACAAACAGCTCTGTCCACCGTGCGGTCACACACCCGACCCCTGATCCGCTCTACAACCACTGATGCGCGTGTCATGCCACAGCGCGACTGTAGCCTACTAATCGCTCCTAATTAATAATACGGCAGGAAATATCAATAACAACGTAGGCTTGCCTTTGAAAACGGCCCGCAAACTATCAATAGACCCTCGTTTTCCTTCTCCCAGTATTATTCCTTTTCTCTTAGCGTTTCTAATGTCCTTTTGTTTTTCCTGCTTTCCTCCTGACGTGCGCCCATTTGCGTAACCTGATGATTGACGTCTGTCAATCACTTTCCTCCTCTTTTCTTTTTTTCCTCGGGTTAAAATGCCTCCAAACAGGCGATCTATGAGTACGTCCTAACTTAACAGAGAAATAAAACACAGCGAGAGCACAACTAAAATGTGATATTATTCGCAGCTTATTTACAGATTTTACTAATGGAGGAGACAGCTGTCTGTCTGCTGCCCCAGCACCGCAGCACCGACAGGACCAGCACCTGTACGTCTGTCTGTCTGTCTGTCTGTCTGTCTGTCTGTCCGCATGTCTCGTCCTTTCCTTGTCCGTGGTGCTGAAATAACGCGGAGCACTTTGCTCTCATTACTTTTGTTGCCAATTTAAATTCAGAATATTGTTAAAGCCTGTAGTTTGTCTGAAAATGTAGCTACATAATGATTTTGCTTTTTGATGAAAGTCCTCGTTTTTTCTGCTAAGTCCTGGTTTCTTGCCCTGATAGTGATTTTAACACTCAATGTGTTGTGCGTACCTGGGATGCATGGATAGTGCGTTTACTGCGTCCTTTCAGGGTTTAAAGCATCAGCGACACATGGGCACATGGCTGGAAAATCATTTGATGTTTAACAGGGCAGGGCCTCATATGAAATATTGAAACGGGCCCCCAGCTGTCTAAGGCCGCCACTGCTAAACACATACGTAATGCATAGGTTATTTTATTGTTAGGTTACATATCTTGTCCGCCGTCTGTGTAGCAACAACGCCAACAACTCGACATCTCTCATCAGTCTCCGTCTTTTCCTCTGGTACCGTTTCTCCGTCCTCAGTGCAGTAGTAAGAGCGAAATGCGCTCTGCTTCGCTGCCTTACATGGTGGTCGTACAGCACGGCTTGCTGAGCCAAGTGCAATTGGTACATAAAAAAAAGAAACAACATCCCCCAAACAGCCAACTTCACATGCTGCTCCATGTTTACTGTTACCCAGCAGGTCTGTCAGTCGCGAGCGGAGTGACGTCGACTTTTGACGCTCAGAATGTTTGGTGCGCTTGGGGCGCAAGTTTGGTGCGGTTCAGAAGTTGCAGTGTGAACGCGGAACCGAACCAAGTGATGATCCAACAATGTTGCAACTTTCAGCCCCCCAAGCGAACTCGAGTCCACTTGGTTAGGTGTGAAAGCAACCT
>NC_140917.1:34817493-34845328 GCF_045865225.1 Trachurus japonicus
CTATTGGCCTGTCTCAACCTGGGTTCTGTCCATCATCGCGGGAACCCCTCTATTTGCAGTGGTAACCTTAGCTTCAGGCCAGAGCCCAGCTAGCCAATTCATTAATTGGGGACTCCTCTGATATCTCTACCAGTGCCGTGTGGTGACTTTCACAGACCCCCACCCCCATAACCATGAATCACAAATTCAGTGTGTGATAAGTTGATAATAACCTATCCACACTAAAAGACACAATTTCACGTTTGTGTGCTGCCTGTCTTGTCCTCCTAAGCTAAGAGTCTCTCTCCTGCATCTTGCTGCACTCTACCTAGACATCTTCAGCTTTACTGCACTAAAAACATTAATAAATGCTAACTGTGCAAAACCGCATCAGCTTCAAAATTATATTAAATGGTTAACTGTAAATATGTCAACTGAAAAATAAAATCTTAACAGACCAGGCCTGACCCAAAAGATGCTGCTTCACAGTTCAACTTAAAGGGATAGTTCACCCAAAATTCAAATTTCACTCATTTCACCCTGGGAGAAGTTCAGAGTCCTCCGTGACTTCTCTGAGTTACAGCGGGGCTCCGTGCTGCACTGCATGTCCATATGACGGTTGCAAATGGAGCTCACTTTTCTTTGTCCAAAAAGACACACCAAAAACATCCAAATACCTCCATACTGCTCATCTAATGTCCCTCTTGTATTGAAGCCCCAACATGAGAAATTGTTCCGAAAAAAATTAAATAAGTATGTTTTAAGCTTGTTTATAGCGGAAGCTCCCAGCACGTGGCTCCTTAGTTCCCGGTCCATGGCACTGGTCCGACCATCAACCATTAGGTTCCCCGACCTCCCATTAGTTCGAACCTCCCATTGGTTCGAACTGCCCATTGGTCCCTACAATCGAGTAATGAGAGTTCGAACTAATGGGAGGTCCTCATTAGTTTACGAACTGGACTAGGTATTAGTCAAACTCTCCATTCTTACCGTTCACTAATGCATTTATAAATAATTATTCTATATAGGCTTCCACCTGTCAATAAGACACACGAGGAAGAAGATGTGGCAGTTTTATTGTGTTTTCACCCAACGAGGATCTGTCCATTAACGCACAGACTTTTACGCAATCTGCTAGCGCGCTCATTAGTGTCCCGTAATTAAACCTTGACCACTTAATCAAATCAAGCTACATTACAGACAGGGTATATAGATCCGGTGGATTCTCTCTCTCTCTCCTCTCCCACTCTCGAACAGGACAGAAGACGGTACGCAATCAGAAAGGAAACGGAGGCTGGTCAATGATCCTTTTTTCCTTTCTGGATCAAACGGATCATTGTGCATAATTAACTGCAAAACAAGCACTTCATTATTAAATAACATATAACACAAGAATACAAGTCACGTCATTATTGCTTCCAGCCATGTCTAGCCTCCTACCTGGTGTTTTTTACTAAACTTAAACCAAACTCCTTTCTTTCTCAGTTGCCTGAACCTAACCAAAGCGAAATTTACTTCTTTTTTTTTCTCTCAGTCTGCTGTCTCAGCAGAGCGGCGGCTGCAGCAGGCTCGGCATGCGCCCGTGGAAAGTGAGCTCAAAGCCCGGCCAGTTCATCCCACGCTCTAGCGAGGGGTGGGGGGAGAAAAAAAAGAAGTGTATTTCTTTTACTCTGTACTCTGGGAGGGGGGCTTTGATTATCAGTTTACACATCTTGATCAGCATGATGGATGTGCGCGATCTGACATGATCTGGCTCCTGGAGAGAGAGAGAGAGAAAGCTGCATGCTCCTATCAATGGAAGAGCTTGTCACAAAGTAGCGATGACAGTTCGAACTAACGGGACCACCCATTGGTTCGACCTCCTATTGGTCCGACTTGTGGTTGATTTTCTCGGAGTAACGGGAGGTCGAACCAATGGGAGGTCGGACCAATGGGCAGTTCCCGTGTAGACAGGGTGAAATGGTGTCTGAAAACCTCTGACCTGTTGACTTAAGGCCGGCCTCGGCCCATTACAACGTTTTCAAGGTGTAGTGCGGGAAATATGATCCGCCGTAAACACGGTGTATTTTATTTTGAAAATTAACCGGGTGTTTAGTTTTATATTTTGTACACAATTTCCTGTCCCACACGAGCTGCTGTGCCAGATAATTTCTAATATTGAGAAGTGCCACTGTGGCACTTCGGGTTATCAGAACACGTCTCTGTCCATGTGAGGGCGCTCACAGGCGAGTGCAGAATGAATGGGTGTCAATGGGGAGACACCTCTAAAAATCCACTTTTCTCTGGAAATATTTTTTTTTCCAAGTAATTTGAATATTATTTTCAAAAAGGGGGGAGGGAAGCAATAAAATACACTTGGCTGAATATTGGATATTTAAGTTCACTTATCTGTTCTAAAAAACTTGATGACGTCACAGCCAGAGGTGTTGCTGCAATTTCACCTCAGAGCCTGATGAGAGCCTGTCCAGCCCGTCTACGGAACCGCATACTATGCTGCTAGTACGCACTGATTTGGCCAAAATGCAGTATGTAGTATAGCCTACTACAGTATGCAAACAAAAGCTAAATCTGCAGTATGCAAAAAATTCCCAGATGTCGTACTGATTCGGAAAATATCTCCAGTATGCATCTGACCAGTCTACATTGTGTACTGTATCCCACAATGCAATGTGCCCATAACTTCTAACCCTAACCAAAGACGGTTTAGAGTAGTGAAGTATCTTTGTGTACCATAACCATTTTATATAACTTAATAAAAATAAAATAACATTTAATGCAGACTGATCAGCTCATTTATTTATTGATGTAAATGTGGTGATTTCTTCTTCCCCGAGGCAGCGCTTCACTTTTCATTCAAACAAACTAATATGGCTGCTACAATTGTTGGATTTTATCAATGAGACCAAAATTGATCTCCTAAAATGAATTTAACCAGCCGGTAGTAAACCTCTAAAAACCTGCGGGTAAGTTAATTAACGATCGTTTTCTCCCCCGGGATGACGACGCAGGCTGACCGGACAAGCAGCTCTTCTGCCTTTGTGATGTTCGCTGCTCCCACAGGTGGAGCTTAACTTCTCCGAAGCAGACTTCTAAACAGCCGTCATTTGGATAAACTGACGGCATATTGGGGATCTAAACAGTTTACCCCTTGAAAAAATATTAAAAGTGCATAACAACAGCGCTACAGCAGGAAATAAAACAGCTTTTCGCCTGTTTTACAGCTACAGCTGCTGGTTGCCGTGAGATGCATTCTGGGAAACTGCGGTGTGAACGGCGTCGGCAAAGATAAAACCGTCTTTGGCGTCGGTCTGCTGAAATAGCAGATGTCATCAAGTAGGATCTCGGGTTGTAAATAGTCGCAAATCCGTAACTGACTCAGCATTCATTAGCAGAATGCTAGTGTGTTATGGCCAACAACAGCCCAAACTGTAGGAAATCAAAAGGACATAACTCAACTCAACTCAACTTTATTTATAAAGTCCTTTAAAACAACCAGCTGAAACAAAGTGCTGTACATAATGCAACATATGGAAATAAAACAATTAGCAGAAAAATAAATATAAAATAATAATAATTGTTTATTGCTTTTAAAACAATTTAAAAGCAATAAAACAATTTAAATTTTAAATAAAACAATTAAGACAAATAAAAACAATAAATAAAACAGACCATAAAACACTAAAACAGAGGAGAGTCTCATGCTGGGTTGAAAGCCAAGGAATAAAAATAACTTCTTTGCTATTTGAATTCTAACTAATCCATATATTGAACTTGCAAAAAATACAACAGTATTTGTGATTTTCAACGATTACCAAGTGAAAGTGGAATTCTGGTGGAACTGCAACCAAGTTCAATACGGGGCAAACAAACAAGCGGAAGTACCTTGATGGTGTCTGAAGGTTCATTCAATATTCAGAGTTTCATTCATATTCAAAGGTTCACTCAATATATTCAGAGTTTCATTCAATATATTCAAGGTTCATTTATTCAAATATTAATTTCCTGAATGGCATGTCATCATTAGCCTGACTCTCGCCAGACCCTTGTAGTTCCGCAAAGCTGCGCTGAGCTCCGCACAAGGGTCTGGGACTGCTCCATAGGCGATTCATTTCAGAAGGCGGGGCCTTGTAAAAAAATCTTGTATGTGATTGGATAAACCACTTGTCCGTTATCTTGAATGACGTGCTACTTCAGCCACTCACTGCGAGCCGCCATTGTTGTTTGACTCAAACAGTCGCTTCAGCGCTACGTCACACATCAGAAAGTCCCGCCCGGCGATCCTGATTGGTTCATTATTTTTTGCTCCGGGGAAGAAGTTTGCATTGGCCTCGAGTCCAGACCCTTGTGTGAAGCTGAGCGTAGCGCCTCTGGCGTAACTTTGCGGAACTACAAGGGTCTGGCGAGAGCCAGGCTATGTCATCATACCATATATGAATTTGTTTTGTTTCATTGACTGTTTATCAAGGGGGCAGTTGTCGGTCTGAGAAGTGAAGCTCACTTCCGCGTTCAAAAAACTGCAATCCCCTCGGATTCCTCTGGGGGCTGGTGTCAGAAGGGAGCATTCCCCATAGACCCCCATGTTAAAATCGCCGACTTTACATCCTCAGTAAACATGTTAAAAGCCTGGTGTCAGAACGTTTTTTCGTCTCAATCGATAGTTTCTACCCCCGCACACACTCTGAGGGGGGTGAATTTTTTTTTAACTCTATAGTTTTACTGTTATTAGGTTAAAATTCTGGCCAATCAGGGCGCGGAAACGTTGAGTGACAGGTCCGAGCAGCTCCGTGGACAGGCTGCTTCGAGGCCAGTGGGCGGGTTCTCGGCCGGCCAATCCAACATGGCGCTGTTCAGGCCGCCATATTTGAGTCACAAAAACGACTCCCCAAAACCAATGGGTGACGTCACGGACGCTACGTCCATTCTTTTTACAGTCTATGCTGTTTATGCTTAGGCAATAGTTTTGTGACATTCATGCCAATAAAGCGAATTTTAATTTGACTGTCAGCGTGTGTGTGTGTGTGTGTGTGTGTGTGTGTGTGTGTGTGTGTGTGTGTGTGTGTGTGTGTGTGTAAGAGAGAGAGAGAGAGAGAGAGAGAGAGAGAGAGAAAGTCTGACAGCCGGGCGGAGCTAATAAGTTGTCAACGGGCCGGGCGGCCGGGCCAGAACCCGACAGGACGGACGCGCTGGTTCGCCGTTCGCGCCGCTTAGTTTTCAAATCTCAGCAGTCTCGAGCCGCTGGAGTAGGAAGGACATCTGTCTGCATTCTGTCCAAGGCGATGGAAAATTATGGAGGTGGAAAATGTTTGAGCATCTGTAACGGTAGAATTTGTACTTGTGTACAGTGATTTGTATGTGTGTAAGTAGCCTATGTTGTGTAGCCTACTTTTGTTACAGTGATTTGTATGTGTGTAAGTATGAGTTGTGTAGCCTACTTGTACAGTGATTTGTAACTGTGTCAGAATGAGTTGTGTAGGCTACTTGTAGATTTTTTTCTCTCTCCACAAATAAAACACAACACTTACACATGCACAAGTAGCCTATTACAGGTGCACAAATACTATTTTACAAATCACAGATTAAAAAACAGGCATGCACACATTTTTTCTCCAATTGTTTCAGTATATTTCTCCAATAAATCCCACATTTGGGAGCTCCTACAATGTGGCGAGTCCTTTCTTCTCTTTGATGTTCAGTATATTTGGTGCAAAATATATTTGTGCACCTGCATCAATGTGAAGTTGTGGACATAATTTGAATCTTTGCAAAAAAAAAAAAGTTCAATGTATTTATAAATTATTTCTCAATGTGTTCCTTTAAAACACAGAAATTACAACTGCTTGGATCTTCCCCCACGAGTCCCAGATTCTGTTTCCTTTATTTGGAACCTGTAATTAGCTACTAATTAGTGTGGTGTGTAAGTGTTGTGTTTTATTTGTAGAGAGAAAAAAATCTACAGTACAAGTACACAACTCATACTTAGCCTATACACATACAAATCACTGTAGGCTACAAGTAGGCTACACAACTCATACTTACAAATCACTGTACACAAGTACAAATTATACCGTTACAGATGCTCAAACATTTTTCCCCCGATACCTCCATAGAAAATAACTTTTCTTTGAATTTAAAGCAACATTGCGGAGTTTCAGCTCATTGCTTCCACCATCTGGTGAGAAAAACGAAACTTAACGAAAACGAAACTTATCAGCCAGCGCATCCAGCGTTTATAAACGACAGTATTTTCCACATGTTTGCAAGGAGACTGTGTGGTTTCCTGCTCTGTCAGACCTGGATCTTTGTGTGTTACTGGTATAGCCTACCTCTCAAACGGAGTAAAGTAGCCTACACAAGATGAGTGAATTCACGGAGGAAAAGGGGGACACTGGAGAGACTCCAGGTTTCAGATGGGTATTTGCAAAGAGGAATCCAGATTCCGAAGATGATCCGTCCTTCAGCCGTACGCAGGCAAGGTAAGAGACCTGTAACATACCTCCAGCATTTTGTTTCTGCATAGTTCAGAGATAGCAGGAATTGAGAGCAGAGAGAGATATGGAAAGAATATCATGCATATTGCAGTTTGTGGCTAGTTCTTGAGTCCACCAAGTCTCATATAACCATTTATCAATTTGAGACCTTTGAGGGTTTATCAGAGACAGAGTAGACAGAAAGCCACCAGACAGGTTGTGTGACGTGACCTAACCTATAATGTGACTCAGTCTTTTATCCGCGGAGTCTTGAAAAGTATTAAGGTGATAAATCAATTTTGGGAAAATTAAGACATTTAAAAAGTAGCCTCCCACATAGCAGACGGGTCTGGGCCAGATCTGGCAGCAAGCCGGCACTTCTGGCCCACTGCTGGCATGGCAAGTGGTATGTGGCCCGAATGTGGGCCAGATCTGGCAATGGTGGCACGGTTTATGTATGGCATGCCAGATGTGGGCCAGATGTGGCAATGGTGGCACGGTTTATGTATGGCATGCCAGATGTGGGCCGGTTATGTTTGAGTGTATGTGGCCCATAACTCACACCCCAATAATCCACTTGTTACTTTAAGTTAGTGCATCAACCCACTATCCATCAAAACCTTTATTTCTTGGAAATATTCTGCCTTAGTCTGAAGGATTTTCCCAAAACCTAAGTTCTGCTGTGTCTATGTTTTGGGCGGGGATCTGTGTTTTCCCAGTGACAGAGCACAGCAGACTGTTAACATCTCTCTCTCTTTTTTTTTTTTTTTTTAAATACAAACATCTCTCCCTTACGAAAATGTACTTAAGAGTTACTATAGTTCACTATAATAATTGTAAAGTGTCCTATAGTGAGGATATAGTGTTCTATGGTACGTGTTGCCAGCATTGGCATTATTATAGTTTATTCTATAGTGCTATTTTGTTTGCTATGGTAGTTTTAAAATATTCCAATAGTAACTTTTCTTTTTAGTATTCCTGTAGTATATTAAATAGTATGTGTTATTATATTAGATGTGTAGTATTACTATGATGTTTGTTAAAGTATCACTGTAGTGTTTTCTGTTTGTTTTCATAGTATTTTTAAAATAATTTTAAATAGTATAACTGTAGCATATTATACTCTTTCTGTAGTTTTTTTTTAACAGACCACAAAATGTACACTCTCAGAAATAGCTACGGTACGAGTCCATTTCTGTCCCCTCAGGTACAACAATCTACATTAATTTACTCCATAGGACTCATTATTGGACCTCAAGGTAACTAGGATGTAGGCTTTTTGAGGACCAAAAAGGTATGTTCCCAAGCAGTAAAGGAACATTTACTGTTTCTTATGTTTAGTTACCACAGAAGGTTTTTTTTTTTTTTTTTTAAATAAATATTAACATGTTAATAAAATATTAATTTTGCTTTAACTTCTGAGCTACAGTTGAATTAGCCTTGAAATAATAGAAATATTTTTTGGAGCAGATATGAAGCAATGTTGATAAAATTATCCAGTCAATTCTGTAATTTTGATATAATACTGACTGTAAGAAAATTAAAAACAAGAAAGGACATCACTTCTGAACATTTTGACACTAAAATGGCAATTTTCAGACGGACACATCAGGAGAAAATGATCCATGTTTGTAACGGGCCTCTGGCTCAACAACACACTCTCGCGAGATTTGCCACAGATCTCCTAGGCAACGTCCAACAAACGTTCCGGGGGATATGGGGGGGAGGGGCTGCTCTCTGTTGCTGGGTAACCAGCTCTACTTTTGGCTGTTGGACTTGGCAGTTGACCAACGACCAACGGTCGCCGAGGATTTTCGCATTTCAGCAGCTGGCAGAGAAGAAATATCAGCAATGGCACTCGCTGTCCCTTTGACAGAGGAAACATGAAAAAGGATGCGTGAAACTGGCGTGGATGTGACCGGAGAGGAGGCGCAGAGATTCAGAGGTAACTAAATTTAAGTTAATTAAATTTAACTGGAGTGTCATGTCCGTTGACAAAACGTTAGCGACTTAGCGTTAGCATTAGCTTTAACATTATTGCCTGGCAACACAAAACGGGCCTGTAGCTCGCCCGTTAACGTTGTTAAAGGTTGACTATGTAGAATGACAAGAAAAACAACAGAAAAAGAATTCCAGCAGTCGATTGCCAGACCGTTGCTAGGTAAAACGGGCCGTTGCTAGGGACTCCGCTCTGAACAGAGGACAGCAGAGGAGGAGAACTAAGCAGGATATTTACCTTATGTTTCATTTTTACCGTCATTAACAGCATAATAAATGACTTGTAGCTTGTTACAGGGAGAGTGGAGGCTCTCTGCCTTCACACCGCTGCTGCTCAGAGCCTCAGAGCCTCCGCTGTCACTGCTCTCCTCAAGTTGGAAAAAAAAAAAAAAAGGAGCTCCGTGGCACCGAAAGTCCGCGACGATAAACGTGTTTATGACAGATAAGACTACACAAATACACCCATCCTAACAAGTATATGATAATCCATTGATCCACCTATTGATTATTAAAAAGGCTTGGTTGGAAACAAACGCATCCGACCGGGAGGAGGCAGGAAAACAGCGGAGAACTGAGCCACATGTCGGCTACAGGCAGGTACGAATGTAAACAGAACGTTGACAGAAAGTCATTGTCGAGCCCGTCAAAAATATTAAAAATAATAATTCAGACAAAAAAAAAATTTTTATGGAAAAGCAATACTTTCATTCTGTACCCCTCTAAAGGCCCCATGGATGTATTATTTTTGAAAAAATATAGCTTTTAATAAATATTCTACATATTCAACCTTTAAGTTAAAGATAACGTAACCTAACTTGGTTTTCAAAGTGGGGCAGTGTGTTGCTTGCTTGCAAAAGATTTTCCTCCTCTCAGTAACATTAAGTTATGTCAATTCGCGCTAACGTTAGCCGTCAGCTAATGTAAAATGCAGCTTCAGACCTCTGAAAAAAAAAGTCTGGCGGCGCATGTGACAGCTTTTTGGATCGTGTGTGTGTGTGTGTGTGTGTGTGTGTGTGTGTGTGTGTGTGTGTGTGTGTGTGTGTGCGTGCGTGCGTGCCTGCCTGCGTGTGTAAAGAGCCGTGCCGCTCCCACCAGGAGCGATAAAGTTTAAACTCTTGGTTTGACTGTGTCAGTGACAGTGACTAGCTGTCAGACTAGTTATAAACTATGTCCTCAAGTGTTTCCTGTGGTGGACACACTGGACAGTGGCCTGTCAGATGTATGACAGCTTCAGGAGGACAAAGTTCTCCATTCACAACGTCGCCTGTTTTATGATTTGTATAAAGGTTGAAGTGGATACATAGGCATTTATTTAATACACTAATCAAATGATAGTGTTGTTTTGAAAAATTAACAAAACGTGGGCTGTGGGTTCTCAAACTGTTGATCTGGATAAAATATGATAGAGGAAATACTGAATGTTGTTGAATTTAATTTATCACAGCTAAGGCATGCTTTGGTTAGGGACAAGCTAGTAATATCTCCCTAGTTAAATTAGCTGAGTTTATCTTGACTACTTTCCTGTCAAGTGTGCAGCTATTTCATCTCCCTCTGTTTACTTTTTTCAGATAATGATGTGGATGGTGAAACAGCTGAGTGAGGCCTTTCAGACACCATGGTGCCCATTTCAAGGGTCGTTGAAAAAGCAGATCAAATTCAGTTAATTCATCAACAATCTCAAGGGGCCAGTCACTTCAAGGTGAGTGTGTGCATGATGCTTTCAGAGCTTTCCTTAGTTATGTTTATATGTCTGTAACGAAGCTTGTCAAAAGGTAGAAACTGCAAGAACCAGCTGGAAAAACATGTCTTAGGTCACCCAACCCATCTTGATAAAAAAGAACGCAACTCAATCCAAGTCAAGGACACAGTTAACTTGGTTGTTAGCTATAATTTGGACATAATCATTACTGTTTAAAGTCAGATATATTTGTAAGCAACCCCCCGCCCTCTCTCTCTCTCCCTCTCAAAACTCTCAGATGGCATCAATCGTTCATGGTGAGAACCCATCCTCCATCGAGGCTCACGTGAAGGTCCAGCATAGCCAGTACCAGAAGATGCACCCAGATACCAAGGACACCAACTGTGGTAAGTGAAAACGTATCTTAAAGGATCATAGGGCAGGATTAATGAGAACGGCCAGTGACGCGACGGCCGCTGCGCGTAACTACAGCAACCAGGGAAGCCACCGGCACGGGAGCGCGCACAGACTTTTCACTGTTTACTTTACTCTTTACAGTCTTTCCTATCTGGGGAGGGAGGGGGGGTATTTTACTGTAGGTTCTCGCTCTCACAGACAGACAGACAGACACACACACACACGCACACACACACACACACACACCTTCACTGTGCTGCAGCAGGAGGCTGCTTGTCTGTTCCTCTGAGCTCCTCTGCATGGATCTGAATGGGCTCCTACCGAGAATTAACGCGCCGGGTCCGGGTGTCGGGCCGCATCTGTCAGGGTCATGGTCAGGGTCCGCGGTCCCATGAAAACAAATCAACACCGGACATATTCATGATTTCATAAAAATAAAATAAAAACGGACGCGTCGCGGACACGCCGGCCAGGACGTGAAAAGTGGACGTGTCCGGGCAAAAGAGGACGTTTGTCCACCTGCCTGATAACGTTGTTGAAGTTATAACGTCGGCTTTTAACCACTAGCTGCGGCTAACGGCTAATAATAAGACAGTAGTGAAGAGGGAGAGGGTGTGTAAGTTAGTGACCTGCTGCTGCTGTGTGCGTGTGTGAAGGGAGGGGGAGAGAGAGTGGCGGCGGTGGCGGCGGCGGCGGCGGCGGGGGGGGGGTTAACAGGGCTTTCAGTTGTGCTGGGTCGTTTGCTGGCAGTAACAGTAGGCCTAATTTGGATCCACCGTGGTTCAGAGCGATTGATATAACAGGGAGTGTCGCCACTCTGTTACTGTATCAATGGCTCTGCCGCGGTTGCCCTCTTCATGTCTCCATTCCATTGATCCATTCGAAGGCAGTCGTGGACGCGCTGACGTCAGGTCCGCCGGCCAGAGCGCGAAATTCACCCCCTGAATTGCAGCGCATTTTGCAGCACAGACCCCGTTCAGGGCAATGGAGAGATACGCGGGTGGGCTCGTTCTTTTTGGTTTTGAACGCTTCCTCACCCATTATTATTTAAAAAACGTAAAACGCATGGGTATTTTCCGGTATTTTCTCACAAATCCTGCCCTATGATCCTTTAAAGTGATAGTTGGGATTCAGAATAGAATGTTAATTTGATATTTACATTTAAATTAAATTATTTTTATTTTTACACAGTCTGCGTGAAGCACTGGAGTGTCCGGCCCACACCTGGTCGTCCCTGGCAACAGGAGCCTGGAGGGCTGTGCTGTGAAGTTTTCCATGCTCGTCGCGGCATAGCCAGCATTTTTATATTTTTGGGACTTTTTTTGCCTTCAGTGGAAAGCACAGTCGAGAGAAAGACAGGAAATGGGGAGTCAGAGAGAGGGGGAACGACATGCAGGACAGGGCCGTCCAATGCAGGACCCGAACCGGGGCTGCCCGCTGAGGAAAAGGGAAAATACACCGGCCTAAAACTGCCTTGTTCAGATATCCATGTAGTTAACTTACTTCTGTCCATTATCATTATTACTGAAGTGTTAAGTTGCATGAGTTCATTTTGTGTTCAACATACAGATTTGTACAGAACCATCCCATCCTAGTTGTATACACTTTTTTTAACACTACAAAATCATTTTTCCCTCTCCTCAGCATGGTGCAGCTGGAGAATGCAAGGCAGCTAGCCTACTTTGTAGGAATGTGGCATGGCCAGTACATTGCGTTATCAGTGTTATCAACACTCAGCTTCAGTGAGTACATTTAAATTGAAATTATTAATACTCAGGGGGCAAAATTCCAGTTTTTTGGAAAACAGACACGGAGCGTTGTAAAAGGTTTGACACCAGAAATGATCTCTAGGAACTTTAAGGATTAAAACCTGGGTGGACAACCCGGTCAACTAGCTGCTGGAAAGCTACAGGGGCCAAAACCCCTTTCTTGGGCAATTTTGCTGGCAAAATTATGTAAGTGCACATATTTAGGTATTGGCACAGAGTATCTTGACACATAGGGGGAGGCATGAAGAAAAGATTCTGGGGTTTGTTGCAAGTCAATTTTAAGATATCACCCTCAACATCCCCAAAAATGGAAGCTTATGAATAAAGGAAGTTTTCTATATACACGTTAAGCATAGATATTCTCCATAAAGTGCTGAAAAATAATAATTTTCATGAGAATTTGTCAGGCGAACAGTAAATTTTTTTTGGTCTTTTTTGGGATGTTGAGGGTGATATCTTAAAATTGAGCTGCAACAAACCCCAGAATCTTTTTTTCATGCCTCCCCCTATGCATCAAGATACTCTGTGCCAAATTTTATAGTATTTTTTATATTTTATTATTATTCAATTTTATAGCCCAAGAAAGGGGTTTTGGCCCCCTGTAGCTTTCCAGCAGCTAGTTGACCGGGTTGTCATCCCAGGTTTTAATCCTTGAAGTTCCTAGATATAATTTCTGCTGTCAAACCTTTTACAACGCCCGTGTCTGTTTTTTTGCTTTACCCCCTGGGTATAAATAGATAAAATTGAATTATGACTGATAATAATTTTTCTTTGTTGTTGTTCTTCGTCTGGTTGCAGATCCACAGTAAACACCTGATTGAGACCCTGGGATTCTACAGGAGGATTGATGACAACACCTGCTCAAAGTTGCAGTTTCCTGAACATCGCATGATGCTCTGTCCCACCTGTCTTCACTCAAGTCTGGACCGCAGTGACTCAGACACCAGTCCTTGTCAAGACTGATTACAGGTAAGCATGGTTAAGTTGCCAAATGCCAAAAAAAAATCAATTTTTAATAAGCTAATACAGCAGGTCAGTTATGTACGATGTACGTATGTATGGTGTTTGAGGAGATGTATTTAGGTTGTCTTAGCTAGCTCATTGGTGCTCAATTTAACAACAGATTGCTGAGTTTATCTCTGTGTGGGCACCATGCTCAGGTACTGCAGCACTTTAACTTTTGCATTGTTTCTGTTTTCTGATTGCAGAGAGGATCGTGCCAGTCTGAACACCTGATGAACAACAGGAGTCTCAAGCAGAGCTGGTGACTGGCGAATCCTTTTAGTTCCAGTTTCTTGAACACCATGTTGAGCACCCTATACAGCCAAGACTGGACTCAGTCAGTACGTTTACATGACACTTGAAAAAACCAAATTATTGCCTTAATCCGACTATAACTGGACAACTGAAGTGCATGTAAACACCTTAGTCCGACTGAAATCGGAGTTGAGAACTCCGATTAAGACACCCAGATAATGCGATTGGAATTAGATTTTCTCCGTCATGTATTCACCTTAGTCGGAGTATAACTGGACAACGCATGTGTTCATGCTCCACAACCGTAGAGACGGCACCAAGTGGAGCAGAGAAGCCGCCCGAACCCGGCAAAGTAAAGAAAAAAACCCAACATCAGCGCCGATTCAATGCATTTCACACAGCGCAACCAGCAAGAGGGTTTTATTTATAAAAAAAAAAAAAGAGAGAGAGAAAGATGAAAAAAGGAAGCCTGTATCCTATTCTCAGCGTGAATTCGGCCCAGACTGGCGCGTCTGGTCGGGAACTGCAGTTGAGAATTTATTATTAAGCTTATAAGTTGTTTATATTCAGTTTTTTACCAGGTGACAGAAAAGTCAACAGGACAGGGGGGCGTATTAACCCGCTGAAGCAATGGGTGACGCCGCATGAGGAGGCGGACCCCGTCAGTTATTCGGTTTTTTCAGTTGCATGTATATTGAGACAAGGACAGAAGTCTGACTTGACGCCAAAATCGAATTTTGAGCATAGCTGGATTAAGCTCTGCATGTAAACGTACTGAGTGACTCATTACTCTTGATCAACCAAGGGCAAGATGCATGATGTATTTATGATGTATGATGATATATATATATTTTTAAATGTATGTCTTATATGGATGACTTTGATTTGTGTAGTATGGTATTTGTGTATCAGTTTTGAGGGGGAAAAAAAACTTGAAATATGAAATGAAATGTACTTAAACCATAAGTGTTAAATAAAAAAAAACAATGTATGACAGGTGCTGAGACATTTTTTTCAAAGCATACTTGAGGCGGACATCCATTTAGCCAGAGCTGGCCACACATGGCAAACCACATCTGGCCGACATACTGCAAAGAATGACGGCCCTTTACTGGCCCAGATCCGGTTTGCCAGACGTGGGCCACACATGGGCCAGCTCAGGGCCAAACAGTATGTCCACAGCTGGTCCAGAGCTGGCCCACGTGTGGACCAGCTCTGGTAAACCAGATCCGGGCCAGTAAAGGGCCGTCATTCTTTGCGGTATGTGGGCCAGATGTTAGTACATCATGTGGGCCAGAACTGGGCCAGACCCGTCTTGCTATGTGGGCTATTTAAAAAAAAGTATTTTTCACGACTTTATAAAGTCTTAAATTTTGAAGGTATTTTTTCTGAATTAGCTGTCCAAGAGAAAGAAAAACGAAACTTACCAACCAGCGCATTAAGAAACGAGTCTGTGGCGGACAGCAAATCTCTCTCCCTCACGCTATGGTGCACACACCAAACCGTCTTTGCTTATAAGAAACACAGGCACAATAAAGCCATGAACCGGGCCGTCTGGGCGTGTGTGTGTTTTTTTTTGTAGTTTTGAACTTTGGGTTTTTGAAGTGGTGGCACAACTGAAATTTGGACTCTGTTATTGGATGTCATTGATTTAGTTAGGAAGCAGGGAAGCACGGAGGGAGGAAATGTGGTGAAAGGGAGCCGACCTAAATAAAGTGATCAGTTCGCCTGTCTCCGGTCGCCATGTGTTTGAAGCCTCACACCGGAGACGTTTTTTTTTTTTTTTTTTTTTTTAATTGGTGTCGGAGACGGAGGATTCATGTGTCAGTAGAGCGGCAGGTCAGTGAAGACAGAGGAGGCTCCAGCAGCATCATGTCTGCTGCTGTAGAGTGGAGTCAGAGCAGCGTGACTCTGAAAACACTGAGCTGCTCGTGTCGTTTATTCTGCGGTAACACGTCTCATTATGTTGGTGAAGAACATGCACTAACGCTCCTGTGGATGCGGAGAACTGTGTCTGTCAGCGCTGCGCGCGCACACACAGCGTCAGAACGGTGAACTGCGACCCAAAGATTCCTGTCAAATTCAACCAGCTCTAAAATAATAATGTTTAGATCTTTTTTTAATGTCTCCTGTTCTGCAGTAGTTGTGTTTGTCAGCAGCGTAGAATGGGAGAACATGTGGTGAGGTCTTGCATGAATTTATCTATGGTCTTTTCCTATAATATGCTGTCAGTGTGATTCCTATGCAAGAGTACAACTACTAGGCCCACACATGGTGGAGCATTAAAGTCTTCCATATATTGTGTTGATCAGGAATGGTTGATCTTCATAACACATGTGTAACTCTATCAGAACAGAGTGCACTCCTTATACAGGTTAACCTCATGATTTTGATCATCTGGGGAAACCAGGCATAACAGAGTGAGCTGTTCAGAGCTGAATTCAAACGAACCGTTCTGGAGTCAGTCTAAAAAGAGTGGACAAATAAAATGTTAAAATATTCTTCTGAACAACACGTCTTCATCCTGACTCCGGATCAAATCACACGATGAATAAATGTGACGTCATTTACCTCCTTCAACACAGATCCAGAATAAACCCGTGCAGGTCTGAGAGTTTCATGTAAAACACAATCAGAGAAGATGAGCTTAACCTCAGATGTTTCTCTTCGCAGGCTTGCTGGTTGTCAATTCTCCAGCTGTGCAGACGTAGCCTCAGCGCTGCAGTCCGACCACTCCCATCTGACAGAACTGGACCTTATTGACAGCTGGGACCTGAAGGATTCAGGGATGAAGGCTCTGGGTGCTGGACTGAGGTCAGTCCACTGACTGCAGTTCAGTTCAAATGTGTGGAGGTGCAGTTTGTCACTGGTTTGTATATTTGTGGGATTGAAGTAGTGACTGATTGTGACACCATGTTAACCCAGCTGGTAAAAGGTGAAGGGTCAGAGGTCACTCAGAGGGTCAGTGGCTCTGGATCAGGTCAGTGTAATGATGAGTGAGGTGGCTCTGAAGCTGCTAACAGAGCAGTTGACTGAGCAGATTTGATGTAGATTTGAGTTCAGAGAAGCTACTGAGTTTTCCCTCTTTGCTTGGTTCAGGGTCAAAGTTAAAAGTAGCTTCACAGTGTGAGAGGTCACTTTAAAGGGCTAGTTCAACATTTTGGAATGGAGTTGTTTTTGAGGTAAATAACGTTCCATGAGCCTCCGTAGCGTAGCTCTGAGCAGCTCGCAGCTCTGCTCCACCATTCTAAAAACAGCTTGCACCGACAATTAAAGGTAACGAACCTTCTCCTAAAACTATAGGGATTATGGCAATGGGCCAATTTGCCAAAATGTTGAACTATCCCTTTAAAGTCCTGTAGTTCGGCCCAGCAGCATTATGAGCACTTCTGTCTGATCCCCACTGTAGATACACCCACTACTGAAAAAACAAATTATTGCCTTAATCCGACTATAACTGGACAACTGAGTGCATGTAAACGTGTTAGTCCGACTAATATCTGAGTTCTCCAACTCCGATTAAGACTTTCTCCGGCATGTATGCATGCCTTAATCAGAGTTTAACTGGATAACGCATGTCCGCATGCTCCACACCCCCTGCGCTGACGTAAGACCCCGGAACAAAAACATCCAAGAAAGACGGTCACAGAAGATATTGTTGTAGTGTTACCACGTTCTTGTCTGCCTCTCAAAATCATGACCACGAGGGAGAGCGTGCACCTTATCTGCACAATAAGTAATGCGCACATTACATACGAGATGAACAAAGCTGTACGATTAACCATCCCGCTGTTGTTCGAAAATGCCGGTCTGCCGTCTGGTTAATAGGTCAACCAGAAAAGGTTCCGTATTAATCCGCTGAAACGACGCATATCGCCACCTGGTGTTTGGAAGAGGACACATTCCTGTCAGTTATTCGATTTTCTCAGTTGTATGTAAACTGGGACAAGGACAGAAGTCTGATTAGACGCCAAAATCGAATTTTGAGCATTATTTTGACTGTGTGAACCTGCATCCTGTTGCTTCAGCTGTTTGACTTTCATTTTCTAAACTTGTCCTTTTTAAACCTTCTTCAGCTCTGAACAGATGATGAAACTGTCAACAAAGAATTGTCTCCTCATCTCAGTTCTTTTATCCTTTATTCAGATTGGGGGACTGCAGTTTGTCAGATTTCAGCTGTTATAGTCTGGCCTCAGCTCTGAAGTCCAACCCCTCCCACCTGAGACATCTGGACCTGAGTGGAAAAGACCTGCAGGATTCAGTAGCAGGAATGGAGCATCTGAGTGGTTTTCTGGGGAGTCCACATTGTATACTGGAAACTTTGAGGTCAGACTCAGTTTTATTTGTACTACTTTGCATCTAAGCAGCAGGTTTTATGTCTCTGTGCTTCATCAGCTGCGTCATTGAACATGTTTCAATACATTTGTTCAGCCACCTCAAGTACAGAGACACATTTAATTTGTCAGACACTGACTGGTCTACACTCAATAGCTGATGGCTCCACCTTGTCCCTGATGCTCTGGAATGTTTGCAGTGAAAAAAAGCAGGTGTGTATGTGCTGGTTTCAGCACTTTGAAGAAATCCAAGCAGGTTAAATATATTATGTCAGTCCACAGGTTTTACATCTCTGTACCTCATCAGCTGCTTCACTGAACATGTTTCTATACATTTGTTCAGCCTTGACTGTTGTCTTTGAAAATTTGAACATCATCAGTACATTTCTGATTTCTGAAATGTGGCTAGCTACACAACATGAGTTTGTATAGATGGAGCCACAGGTGGAGCTGGCAGAGTTTAAGAGGCATCATGTGACTGTGTGAACCTGCATCCTGTTGCTTCAGCTGTTTGACTTTCATTTTCTAAACGTGTCCTTTTTAAACCTTCTTCAGCTCTGAACAGATGATGAAACTGTCAACAAAGAATTGTCTCCTCATCTCGGTTCTATTATTCTTTATTCAGATTGAGGGACTGCAGTTTGTCAGATTTCAACTGTTATATTCTGGCCTCAGCTCTGAAGTCCAACTCCTCCCACCTGAGACTCCTGGACCTGAGTGGAAACAAGCTGCAGGATTTAGGAGCGGATCATCTGAGTGGTTTTCTGGGGAGTCCATACTGTAAACTGGAGACTCTGAGGTCAGACTCTGTTTTATTTCTGTGCTGAGACGATGTGATGTGAAAGTTGTGTTGACATTGACCTGCAGATGTGAGGCTGATATTACACTAATCCACACTGAGGGTCGTCATGGTGACGTCTGTTTCCTTACTCTCTGGTTTTGGTCCAGTCACTATTTTTCTTCAAACCTCACCTCAACTACAGAAACTACAGTTGTTTAAAATGACTGACTGAAAAAAATATATCCGTCATTTAAAAATGAAACGGACTGTGATGAGAAGCGGTACTGGAGAATATTGAACTGTGGCCCAGCTGGAGGAGCTAATGCTACATGAGCCAACAGAGTAACTTCACTAGCTGGTAAGCTAAGGGGAGGTCACGGTGGTCTGGCTGTGTACACCAATGAATCATGGCGCTGGGACGCAGTGGTAGTTTCCATAGATATAAGAAGCCTAGATGACTCACCCACCGCTGCTGCCCAATGACACGGCGTAGCCAGTACGGCGGCCATCGTAGGACGGGCAACTCTCTCCCTCAGAGCATTAAGCCTATGGTGCATGTTCTGCTATAATGACCAGAACTTGCTCAGTTTTTTTCCGATTTCAGAAGGGTTTGATTTTTTTTATGAACGTCTATGCAGTTATGATGCAGCATACTTAAAGCAGAAGTAAGCGATCCGGTCGTTTGGCTAACTTTTTGTCAGCTGACGGAGTTAGCAGCCCCCGCCCTCGTCATGGATCTATTGGTCCTCGTCCCTTCGTCACCGCGCACATTCACGTGCATCCCTTGGCTGCACACACAGAGAGGACCGCCCCTTTATGCCGTTCTCTCTCCTCATTGGATAAAGGTTGTAGGATACAAGGAAAGTTTTCTCCTCGGCTTACAGCAGAGCAGAGTGACTGACAGACCCGTGTTTCAGACCAAACACTCTATAGAAGTGATTGCTGTCGGAAGATAGAACTATTTAAGACTTATATTAACACAAATATTCCGCTTACTTCTGCTTTAAAATCAGATAATTTTGATCATGTACTTATTTTTTATAAAAGTAACATTATAGTGAGATTATTCAAATAGTTAAAGTAATTGCTACATACTGATTTATTTTTAACAGAGTTATGAATAGTTTTTTTTTTGTGAAGATGACTGGATCACCTATCTACTGCACTGTAACTGCAGCCAGAGTCAGAGCAAGTTGCCCGTTCCATTATGGCCGACTGTGAGCTATGCCTGCACGTAGTCCGATCCACCCCCTTGGTAGTTTCCACTCTGATCACAGGCAGAGCCAGTGACTGTGAAGTGCCAACCCTTTGGCCACACTCAGCACCAGCAGGTGATTATCCTTCACCTGTCGGTAGCTGCAACCTCATGTGACCTCAGCCTTCTCTGCCAGACACAATGTTTAAGTGCCCGCAGTTTTTTTTGTAATTATCTAGAATGATGTAGAAGGGTAGACAGAAGTTATGCACTATAGCTTTAAGAGGCAGAATCACTGCATCTGTGTTAAAGCAGCAGCAAGTTCTCATTAATATTAATGAGCTGTTTTCTCTCTGTATGTGACTGTTTGAACCATTCTGTTGCTTCAGCTGTTTGACTTTCTTCAGCTCTGGAAAGATGATGAAACTGTCAACAAAGAACTTTGTCCTCAACTCACTTATTTTCTTCTTTATTCAGATTGCGGGACTGCAGTTTGTCAGATTTCAGCTGTTATGTTCTGGCCTCAGCTCTGAAGTCCAACCCCTCCCACCTGAGACTCCTGGACCTGAGAGGAAACAAGCTGCAGGATTTAGGAGCGGATCATCTGAGTGGTTTTCTGGGGAGTCCAGACTGTAAACTGGAGACTCTGGGGTCAGACTCTGTTTTGTTTCTGTGCTGAGATGAATGTGATGTAAAAGTTGTGTTGATACTGACCTGCAATCATATGGGGGTTGTCATGGTGACGTTTTCTTCTTCTCTAGTTTTGGTCCAGTCACTATTTCCCTTCAGTCTTAAAGGAGAATTCTGGTCATTTTCTAAGCTCTAGGTCCCCGAGTGCGACCATAGGAAAAAATCTGAGAAAAATGAGACGGGACCTAGCTCTCCTCCTGCTAGCTGCACTACACTGCAGTTAAACAATAAAGTAAAGCATCAATATGATCCATCCAAAATCTTTTTCTCCCCCCTAAATCCATGTTTTCCTCACATTTTTGTCTTTGTTGTTATGGAAACAGTCCGGAGCTCGACAGTCGACTAGTAAGGTCTACCCTGGAAGCTAGAGTAAACAGAGATACGTGATAAAAACACACAGTTAACACTGCTCTCTCATATTAACAGAGTTATGCACACTCAATGTTGTGTGGTAAGGAACTGGTGGATGTTGCAAAGCATCTGTAGTGATATTTTGAGCATAATAGAGGCCAAAGTCGTGGTTAGAAGAACTGCCCTCATTACTTCATTGTTTAACTGCAGTGTAGCGCAGCTAGCAGGAGGAGAGCTAGGTCCGGTCTGCACCAAAGGGGCAGTTGTGGGTCTGAGAAGTGAAGCTCACTTCCGCGTTCAAAAAACTGCAATCCCCTCGGCTTCCTCTGGGGGCTGGTGTCAGAAGGGAGCATTCCCCATAGACCCCCATGTTAAAATCGCCGATTTTACATCCTCAGTAAACATGTTAAAAGCCTGGTGTCAGAACGTTTTTTCGTCTCAATCGATAGTTTCTACCCCCGCACACACTCTGAGGGGGGTGAAATTTCTTTTTAACTCTACCGTTTTACTGTTATTAGGTTAAAACTCTGGCCAATTAGGGCGCGGAAACGTTGAGTGACAGGTCCGAGCAGCTCCGCGGACAGCTGCTTCGAGGCCAGTGGGCGGGTTCTCGGCCGGCCAATCCAACATGGCGCTGTTCAGGCCGCCATATTTGAGTCACAAAAACGACTCCCCAAAACCAATGGGTGACGTCACGGACGCTACGTCCATTCTTTTTACAGTCTATGGTCTGCACATATTTTTCTCGGATTCTTACCTATGGTCGCACTCAGGGACCTAGAGCTGTAGAGAATTACTTAGAATGACCATTATTTTCAACTTATAGTACTGTTGTATGCAGACGACACAATCGTCATGTCTACTTCAAAGGAGGGGCTGCAGAAAGCATTAGACTCGATGTATGGCTTTTGTGAAAAATGGAAACTGAAGATTAATAGTGAGAAGACTAAAGTTATAGTTTTTGGCCATAGAAAAGCTGATACCAGTAAATTTCAGTTTACTTGTAATGGAGAAAAGCTAGAGATTGTCTATTGTTTTGAATATCTTGGAATAACTATGAATTATAAGGGCTCATTCAAAGCCGCTATCGATAAACTGTACACAAAAGCGTCTCGTGCCATGTATGCCCTCCTTTGTAAATGTAGAAAATTTGATTTGCCCATAGATGTCACGCTAGATCTTTTTGATAAATTGGTTTCACCAGTCATGTTGTATGCGTGCGAAGTTTGGGGGTATGGAAAAATCGACTTATTAGAAAAACTGCACCTTAAATTTCTCAAATTTGTTTTAAAAGTCAAAACAACAACTTGTAATAATATGGTTTATGGAGAGCTGGGGAGGTACCCACTTTGTGTTTCAGTTAAAAAAAGAATCATTGGTTATTGGGGAAAACTAATAGAAGGTAAAGAAAGTAAACTGAGCAAAATAATGTATAACTGTCTATTTAGTCTGTATAACTCAGGTGTATTTACGTCACCATGGATCCTGCAGGTTGAGCAGATATTGGATGAGTGTGGGTTGTCATATATTTGGCTCTCTCAAAGATGTGTTAATTCTGACTGGCTGAAGCTGTAACTGTCCAACAGAGACTGAAAGATCAGTTCCAGCAGACATGGAGAAGTGAACTTGGCAGTATGACATCATGTGACATCTATATTGAGTTTAAACAAGAGTTTAAGTTAGAAAAGTATTTATTGTGTTCAAACCAAAAGTACAGACAGGCTATCTGCCACTTTAGAGTAAACAACACCAGAATACCAAAAGTCATTGGAAGGTACAAAGGATTGGATAGAAGTCGGAGGTTATGTGATTTATGTAAAGACGGCCAGATTGGTGATGAGTTCCATGTTTTGTTTGAATGCAAGAACACATGTATTGTATATCTAAGAGAAAAATACCTCCCTAAATACTATGTTTGTCGCCCATCTATGTTTAAACTAATTTTGTTATTACAGTCTGATAAAAGAAAAGTTATTTATAAGCTAGGTGCTTTTCTGAAATGTGTTCTTCCTCTGTTTAAGTGATTTTGCTCTGTCCTGGTCAGAGATGTATGTACAAAGCATGTACAGCCTCCGCTGCCTCTTGCTATGTCTGATTATTTGTACTGTTTTACTGTTTGTGCTCCATACCACTTGCGTGGTCGTGAGAAATAAATAAAGTAAAGTAAAGTAAAGAAAATGACCGAATTCTCCTTTAACTTCAACCACAGAAACACTTTTAATTTGCCAGACAATCTATAAACAATAGCTGGTGTTTACTTTCTACCTGTTTCTTGATGTTCTGTGATTTTTGTAGTGAAATATTCAAAGCCAACATGAAACAATGGATACTGTCAACAAAAAGCTTTCTCCTCATCTCACTTCTTTTCTTCTTTATTCAGATTGAGGGACTGCAGTTTGTCAGATTTCAGCTGTTATGTTCTGGCCTCAGCTCTGAAGTCCAACCCCTCCCACCTGAGACTCCTGGACCTGAGAGGAAACAAGCTGCAGGATTTAGGAGCGGATCATCTGAGTGGTTTTCTGGGGAGTCCAGACTGTAAACTGGAGACTCTGGGGTCAGACTCTGTTTTGTTTCTGTGCTGAGATCAATGTGATGTAAAAGTTGTGTTGATACTGACCTGCAATCATATGGGGGTTGTCATGGTGACGTTTTCTTCTTCTCTAGTTTTGGTCCAGTCACTATTTCCCTTCAGTCTTAAAGGAGAATTCTGGTCATTTTCTAAGCTCTAGGTCCCCGAGTGCGACCATAGGAAAAAATCTGAGAAAAATGAGACGGGACCTAGCTCTCCTCCTGCTAGCTGCACTACACTGCAGTTAAACAATAAAGTAAAGCATCAATATGATCCATCCAAAATCTTTTTCTCCCCCCTAAATCCATGTTTTCCTCACATTTTTGTCTTTGTTGTTATGGAAACAGTCCGGAGCTCGACAGTCGACTAGTAAGGTCTACCCTGGAAGCTAGAGTAAACAGAGATACGTGATAAAAACACACAGTTAACACTGCTTCTCTCATATTAACAGAGTTATGCACACTCAATGTTGTGTGGTAAGGAACTGGTGATGTTGCAAAGCATCTGTAGTGATATTTTTGGAGCATAATAGAGGCCAAAGTCGTGGTTAGAAGAACTGCCCTCATTACTTCATTGTTTAACTGCAGTGTAGCGCAGCTAGCAGGAGGAGAGCTAGGTCCGGTCTGCACCAAAGGGGCAGTTGTGGGTCTGAGAAGTGAAGCTCACTTCCGCGTTCAAAAAAACTGCAATCCCCTCGGCTTCCTCTGGGGGCTGGTGTCAGAAGGGAGCATTCCCCATAGACCCCCATGTTAAAATCGCCGATTTTACATCCTCAGTAAACATGTTAAAAGCCTGGTGTCAGAACGTTTTTTCGTCTCAATCGATAGTTTCTACCCCCGCACACACTCTGAGGGGGGTGAAATTTCTTTTTAACTCTACCGTTTTACTGTTATTAGGTTAAAACTCTGGCCAATTAGGGCGCGGAAACGTTGAGTGACAGGTCCGAGCAGCTCCGCGGACAGCTGCTTCGAGGCCAGTGGGCGGGTTCTCGGCCGGCCAATCCAACATGGCGCTGTTCAGGCCGCCATATTTGAGTCACAAAAACGACTCCCCAAAACCAATGGGTGACGTCACGGACGCTACGTCCATTCTTTTTACAGTCTATGGTCTGCACATATTTTTCTCGGATTCTTACCTATGGTCGCACTCAGGGACCTAGAGCTGTAGAGAATTACTTAGAAAATGACCGAATTCTCCTTTAACTTCAACCACAGAAACACTTTTAATTTGCCAGACAATCTATAAACAATAGCTGGTGTTTACTTTCTACCTGTTTCTTGATGTTCTGTGATTTTTGTAGTGAAATATTCAAAGCCAACATGAAACAATGGATACTGTCAACAAAAAGCTTTCTCCTCATCTCACTTCTTTTCTTCTTTATTCAGATTGAGGGACTGCAGTTTGTCAGATTTCAGCTGTTATGTTCTGGCCTCAGCTCTGAAGTCCAACCCCTCCCACCTGAGACTCCTGGACCTGAGAGGAAACAAGCTGCAGGATTTAGGAGCGGATCATCTGAGTGGTTTTCTGGGGAGTCCAGACTGTAAACTGGAGACTCTGGGTCAGACTCGTTTTGTTTCTGGGCTGAGATCAATGTGATGTAAAAGTTGTGTTGATACTGACCTGCAATCATATGGGGGTTGTCATGGTGACGTTTTCTTCTTCTCTAGTTTTGGTCCAGTCACTATTTCCCTTCAGTCTTAAAGGAGAATTCTGGTCATTTTCTAAGCTCTAGGTCCCCGAGTGCGACCATAGGAAAAAATCTGAGAAAAATGAGACGGGACCTAGCTCTCCTCCTGCTAGCTGCACTACACTGCAGTTAAACAATAAAGTAAAGCATCAATATGATCCATCCAAAATCTTTTTCTCCCCCCTAAATCCATGTTTTCCTCACATTTTTGTCTTTGTTGTTATGGAAACAGTCCGGAGCTCGACAGTCGACTAGTAAGGTCTACCCAGGAAGCTAGAGTAAACAGAGATACGTGATAAAAACACACAGTTAACACTGCTCTCTCATATTAACAGAGTTATGCACACTCAATGTTGTGTGGTAAGGAACTGGTGGATGTTGCAAAGCATCTGTAGTGATATTTTGAGCATAATAGAGGCCAAAGTCGTGGTTAGAAGAACTGCCCTCATTACTTCATTGTTTAACTGCAGTGTAGCGCAGCTAGCAGGAGGAGAGCTAGGTCCGGTCTGCACATATTTTTCTCGGATTCTTACCTATGGTCGCACTCAGGGACCTAGAGCTGTAGAGAATTACTTAGAAAATGACCGAATTCTCCTTTAACTTCAACTACAGAAACACTTTTAATTTGCCAGACAATCTATAAACAATAGCTGGTGTTTCTACCTGTTTCTTTATGTTCTGTGATTTTTGTAGTGAAATATTCAAAGCCAACATGAAACAATGGATACTGTCAACAAAAAGCTTTCTCCTCATCTCACTTCTTTTCTTCTTTATTCAGATTGAGGGACTGCAGTTTGTCAGATTTCAACTGTTATGTTCTGGCCTCAGCTCTGAAGTCCAACCCCTCCCACCTGAGACTCCTGGACCTGAGAGGAAACAAGCTGCAGGATTTAGGAGCGGATCATCTGAGTGGTTTTCTGGGGAGTCCAGACTGTAAACTGGAGACTCTGGGGTCAGACTCTGTTTTGTTTCTGTGCTGAGATCAATGTGATGTAAAAGTTGTGTTGATACTGACCTGCAATCATATGGGGGTTGTCATGGTGACGTTTTCTTCTTCTCTAGTTTTGGTCCAGTCACTATTTCCCTTCAGTCTTAAAGGAGAATTCTGGTCATTTTCTAAGCTCTAGGTCCCCGAGTGCGACCATAGGAAAAAATCCGAGAAAAATATGTGCAGACGGGACCTAGCTCTCCTCCTGCTATGCACTACACTGCAGTTAAACAATGAAGTAAAGCATCAATATGAATATAACTGCTTTTTTCCCATCCAAAATTGTTTTTTTCCCTCCTAAATCCATGTTTTCCTCACATTTTTGTCTTTGTTGTTATGGAAACAGTCCGGAGCTCGACAGTCGACTAGTAAGGTCTACCCTGGAAGCTAGAGTAAACAGAGCTACGTGATAAAAACACACAGTTAACACTGCTCTCTCATATTAACAGAGTTATGCACACTCAATGTTGTGTGGTATGGTGGATGTTGCAAAGCATCTGTAGTGATATTTTGAGCATAATAGAGGCCAAAGTCGTGGTTAGAAGAACTGCCCTCATTACTTCATTATTTAACTGCAGTGTAGCGCAGCTAGCAGGAGGAGAGCTAGGTCCAGTCTGCACATATTTTTCTCGGATTCTTACCTATGGTCGCACTCAGGGACCTAGAGCTGTAGAGAATTACTTAGAAAATGACCGAATTCTCCTTTAACTTCAACTACAGAAACACTTTTAAGGGTCATTCCGCCAAAAGAGTGCCATTTGCTCATTGTAACTCTTAAAAATTAAACTTCATTTTTCATCCCATTTCAGTATAGAATTTTTTAATATACACATTTACTCATTCAAAATGAGTACTGGTCAATCTCAGGCTACTTTATTTAATTTATTGCTGCTTTTATCATTGCATTTTTGAAGAAAAAGTAACAGCAATGAGGGTAACAGCAATGAGTTTTTAGCATAAAATCAGCAATTGTGTGAAATCTAGCCAAATAGCATCTATACTAATAGCCTGAGCACACAGAGCACATTCTGAGGATTTAACTGAATATTTCACTTTTGATATCAACAAACACTGTCTAGAGATAATTTAGGTAACAGGAATGAGTTTTAAGAGTGACGGACCCTGACATAGCTACAATATCATTCAATTTCAGGAAAAATAAATTACAGAATTTAATGTTGGTCTTCCCATGACTTTCAAAAGACCTAAATGATGTCACTTCCAGCAGAACATGTCACTGGTGGAATGGTCCAAAACTTTTAGAGTGTAGAATGTGTTCCGGTAACAGCACTGAGTGAAAACCTGGGGACGGGACTAAAATGTGAATTTTAACCAAAATATAATTAGGTTTTAATTTTAAAAATGTTATATAAGTGTAGATATAATATTAAGTCACACTAATATGCAAAAACAATGAGATTTTAGAAGGATTTTATTCATAATGCATTGTGGTAAACTAGCGTTTGGCTCTGGGGACATGCAACAAAGGCTATTTTTTCAGTGCTTTGAAAGCCTTTTTATAGTAATTAAAAATTATATATCTTTAATTTCTACAGTGATTCATGTGTATGGTGCTTTGTTTATTAATTAAATGCAATTTATATTATATTATTACATGTTTTTATACATGTAATATGCTGGGGACAGAAATGGCACTCTTTTGGTGGAATCGCCC